>NC_059427.1:167565606-167823007 GCF_021028975.2 Sphaerodactylus townsendi
GATCCCGCGCTTCCTGCTGCTGGCGCTCTCCACCAGATGATATCATCTCCGCCTCGCCTTCCTTGGGGCAACGCGGCACCACTTCAAAGTCACAAAAAAACTCTCGGTAGTCTATTTTTCTAGCTTTAACAACTTCTGCAGAAAACTTTTATCAGTGTTACTAGGGTCAGTCTTTCAGGTCCCTCGTGGTACTGTTGTATTGCTTGTGGGTTTGGACCTATATTACACTTATAACAAGACTTCATCTGAAAGCAAACAGCCACCGCTGCGAGCCTCCTTCAGTGTGATTTCTATTGGGTTGTTATAGCGCTAAATATGCACAACTCATTTGAAAGAGAAGTTTGGCTACCAATCTTGATTCTCCTCTATCCTCTATGGCTACCCATCTTGATCCTCCTTGATCTCAGATTGCAAATGCCTTAGCAGACCAGGTGCTCAGGAGCAGCAGCAGCAGAAGGCCATTGCTTTCACCTCCTGCATGTAAGCTCCCAAAGGCACCTGGTGGGCCACTGCGAGTAGCAGAATGCTGGACTAGATGGACTCTGGTCTGATCCAGCAGGCTCTTTCTTATGTTCTTATGTTCTTAAGAGCAAACGAGTCAATTGACAATCCAACGGGTCAGATTTTGGTTTCAATATTGAAAAATCATAGGATTCTGTGGGAATCATTCGGCCCCGAGTCTGAATTCACGTTCCATCCTAAGACATTAGGCCTCGAGTCTGAACTCGAGTCTGAACTCACTCTAAACCGCCCGGAGCCCTTCGGGGATCGGGCGGTATATAAATTGAAGAAATAAATAAATAAATAAAATAAACCAGGGGTCTTCAAACTATGGCCCTCCAGATGTTCACGGACTACAATTCCCATCAGCCCCTTCCAGCATGGCCCAATGACAGGACTGATGGGAATTGTAGTCCATGAACATCTGGAGGGCCGTAGTTTGAAGACCCCTGCTCTAAACATTTTGTTGGTAGTTCCGCCTTCTTCAGCAGCCATTTTGTGGCCGTGCTCATTGTGCTGCGTCAGAATTTCAAAGGTGCCTGCAGGTTCAAAGACGCCGGGGACTCCTGGACTACATGGAGCCATGGCCTGACCTCACAGGGTTGCTTCTAAGGGCTGGGAACTTACTTGCTTCTTGAGCTTTGAAAGGCAATTTTGGCACTTCATTCATCTTTATAAACTCTGTATGGTGCAGCTGGTATGGATGAGAGTCAGCAGCTTCCTGGTTCTAAGCATTTGACATTCCCCAGGCTAGCAAAACACTCTCCCCTCCACCTCTACGCTAGGCCTCATCCACATAATCAGCAATTCCACCAAGGCAAGAACTGCAGGTTTCAGGGGGAGTCATTCCAATGAAGACTGCCCTTCAACTATGCTTATATACTTAGTGACCATGAAAACAAGCACGCTCATTTCTAAGCAGCAACGCCCGAATGCTGCCACCCCCCTACCAGAGGAGGGAACTGATTGGGTGGTGGGCTTTGAGTATCTTTAGGAACAAATCTGGGGAGCCAGGACAACTGATTTAATAGCCCAGAGTTCTGGACTGACTACTAGTGTTATCAAAGTGTATTGCCTTTCTTATGCTCCAATACAAGGGCACCGATGACTGAAGGGTGAACAGAGTTGGTGAGGGGTTTGGGGACCATGACCTACGAGAAGATGTTGAGGGAGCTGAGAATCTCTACATTGGAGAAGAGATGCTTGCGAGGTGATGTAATTGCCACCATCCGATACCAAAAGGGATGCCATGTGGAGGATGGGGCGGATATGTTTTCAGTTGTATTGGATGGATAGTGGATGTAAACTTCAGCAAAGGAGGTTTCATCAACGATGTGTGTGTGACAGTAGAACAAACTCCCCCGTGGGGTGAATTGTTCATCACCGTATCAAATGGATACCGGTTGCCAGGGATATTATCGTTTCACATTACAAACGTGTTGAGTCTTTCTTTCACAAATGTATAGGCAACTAAGGATATTCGAGTCCTTTAGTTACTGTTCTTTAGTAACAATAATGCTGAAAAGTCCTTTTTGGTGGGAAGAAAGGCAAATTCAGACATCCTGGTTGGAGCCTGTGTATCTCCTAAACTGCTTAGTATCTCCTAAACTTCAATCTTTAACAAGCTTCTGGTAAAATTAGTTTCAGCAATCCTTCTACAGAAGTTAAATCCAACAGTCTTGTTTTCTTTTGTTCCGCTCTGCAGAAAACTCTCTTCTGTTGAGATGTTCACTTAAGGCTTTTTGGAATTATTGTTACTAAAGGACAAAGGACTCGAGTAACCTTAATCGCGTATACTTTTGTGAAGGTTAGATCGTTGGTAATGTGAATAGTTTATTTGAGGACTTAGGCAATATAGTCGGATCATGGGAAAGGTTTGGTTGTGTACAGTTTCTGGATTTGATGCAGATATATTTCTGTACCGTCCCCCAATCTTATAATTGTGGTAGGGATATTTTCATTGACAGAAGGTTGGCCCAGATGACTCTGACGGTCCCTTACAACTCTTGAGGTTAAACAAACAAGTAAGATAAATTAGTAGCCATTGGCTTATACCAGTTTGTAAGGAAAAACTTCAACGCTGCACAGTTTCTGACTTAAAAGCCCTTTGGGGGTTGGGCGGTATATAAGCCTAATTAATTAATTAATTAATTAATTAATTAATTAATAAAAGTCGCATGCGTACCAGCATCTCTCGTGTCAATGATGAACTCGGACGGTTCGAAGGTCCGGCCCTCGCTGAGACCTGGGCCTGACACCCTCACACGGCTGGCGTCCCCGATTTCTGATTGGCTGATCATCACTGTAATGGGGCTGTTGGGGATGTGCAGTCCATTCTTCTTGATGTTGACAATGTGCTCCCCAATCTCTTTGGGGACAAAGGAAATCCCTGCGGAACAGGAAGAATAAAAGCCTTCAGGTGTTAGCCCAGCCCTGCGCTCCTCGCCAGCCAGCGAGGAAGGCAGCCAGGCCCGGAGGCAGAGGACTCTCCCACTTACCAACATGACCGTTGCGTAGTCTTTTGAGCAAACAAGGTTCCTCGCGGCCAGAAGGTGGGACCACGGTGGCCGTCAGCTGGCTCAGGTCCGTCTCCGTGATGTTTAAGGGGATGTCGGCAGAAGAGCCCACTTTGAGGTGGGACATGCGCATTGTGTCGTCTCCTGCAACAAAAAGATGCATTTTCCCAAAGGCTGCCCTGATGGGCCATGCCCTCCAATATGCGTCCCAAGACTTACCAGTAATCTTGGATGTGAAGGGACTCCCTGGGATGTGTTTGTCATTGTATTTCACCAGGATGTTGTAGTCCCCAGGAAGAACGGGAAGATACGACACTGTGCAAGTGCCGTCCTGGTTATCGGTGCAGCTGATCTCGGCCTTTGAGGGACCTTCTATGGCCAGAGACAGGCCACCTACCAAAAAAAAAGGGACAGTAGATGGAAAGAGGTCTGTTAGTCCTGGCAACCAGACCAGTCAACAGGAGGACTACCATTTACTCAGCGATGAAAGTTGTAGAGAGATTCCACACAAAAGCAGTCCAAGGAAAGGAGAATTCTCACTTGCACAGCTGAGCATGTAAATCTGCAGGCTGGCCTGCCCCGTGGACCCTGCCTGTTTTACTAGTGCCTCCAAGATCCTTCTCCTGTGCACTGTCCTCAAACACTATCACTGCAGACTAAAGAAATACAATTCACAAGATGTCAGATGTTAAAAGAGAAAACTGGTTAAAATGTTTTTGTTTTCGATGGTACACAACCCCTAAAGATATAGCTAAAGTAGAGAAAAGCTTTAGTGCAAAATGTCAGAAAGGACAAACTACAGATGCAACATATTTATTAACTCTTGTTATTTTATTATATTTATAGTCTGCCCATCCCTGACTCCAGCCAGGCTCTGATAGGTGGTGGGTGTGTCCAAGAGCCCGAAAATAATGGATTATAATTCATAGTGAGATGCAAAAGATTTTTTGGGATTATACTAATTGAGGACTTGGATAGTTATACAAACCAATAACTTATATATGGTAATTAGAATTTAAAAGGACGATGTGGAGAAGGACAACCCACTGGACTCGTATTTTAACATCTCGAGCTTTAAAAATTATGATCAGAATTGAAGATGCTGTAAAATCGAATGGATACTGATGTACGCAAACTTCACAACGACTTCTATGTTCGATCTTAATTCGAAGTAAAAGAACAACCTAACCAAAAAAACCCCCTATCATTGCAGCTGTGAGAGAACGAAGATCCTCCACCGCTGGCTGTACATGAAAATATTGCCCAGATGTTCTCTGCCCATGCACAGAGTTGCAGAAGGCACAGCCGCCCAACGTGCTCCCAATTAATAAGATTTGGACTAGGAATGTCTCTAGTTCCTAAAGCAGTGATGGCGAACCTATGGAACGGGTGCCAGAGGTGGCACTCAGAGCCCTCTCTGTGGGCACACACAGAGTTCATCATGTGGGGGGGAAATCGCCCCCCCACGCACACATCTAGGCTGGCCTGGGCTGCTGGGCTCGATTATTAGCCTTAAACCTAAGACCTAGTTTTGGGGAAGAAGTGTAGGTAACCCTGTTTAGCGCTGTTAAACCCCACTGATTTTCATGCAAAGAACTAAAGCGCGATCCTTTACCTGGGAGTAAGCTCAGTTGCTGGCAATAGAGCTTGCTTCTGAGTAAACCCTCCTAGGGTCGTGATTTACCCACTCAAAGAGTGGCATGGTTGCTTCAAAGCAAAGCCACCTTCTACCACCATGCTTACTCCCGAGTAACACACACCTCGGAGCCAACCGTTTTTTCTAAATGAAAACTTCAGTATTCAGGTTAAATTGCCATGTTGGCACTTTGCGATAAATAAGTGGGTTTTGGGTTGAAGTTTGGGCACTCGGTCTCAAAAAGGTTCGCCATCACTGTCCTAAAGCGTACAAGGTTGTCATTATTAAAATATTTCTACCCCACCTTTGTTTGTGGTTCAAGGTGGCTGGCAATAACAGCAAAACATCATCACTTGCAACCAAAAATAAAAATAGTGAATCCCACCTCTCTCTTTCCCTGTGCCCTTAAAAGACGCCAGCCATTCAAGCCCCCTCAAAAAATCCTGGCAAAGAGGTAGACCCTGCAGCGCCTCCGGAAGAGGCAGCCTCCCTCTTCACTTGGGGGGGCCCGTTCCACAGAGCAGAAGCCACGATGGAAAGACCCTGGGCACTGGCCAATGCCGGACGGGACTCCCCAAGGGGTGGACTTGACGACCTGCTCTTTAACTCACCTTCACCCGCATCTTTTGTGTTGACTGTAAAGACGGCTGGCTTGTTAACCACCCCATGGATGAGCCCTGGTCCATAAGCGGTCACGTGGCCACTGTTGACATAGTCCACGTAGAACTGCAGAGGGCTACCTACAAAGGCAGAAGGAAGCACGTTGCATTCTTGACAAATTGCCTGCCCGCCTGCACCGACCCGCCCCCCCCCACCCGGCCATCAATTCCTGAGAATTTGTCAGTCACGATTCCTCCCCCGCCCCGGCCCCCCAAATCACCTGGGATATGCATGCTGTCATAACGGATGTCCATCTCGTGCAAGCCAGCCTCCGTGGGGGCGTACCGCACTGTCACGGTGCCGTCCTTGTTGTCTGTGATGTCTGGCTTCGCCACTTTCCCAGAAGGCATGCGCACCTCCCCTGCAGGAATAGGAAGAAACACTCGCGGGCTCTGCTGGGCTGATTCTCAACTCTGATTCTCAACTCTGAGTACCCCTTGCTGGAAACCCATGAGATTATACAGCAGGGACCTCCAACCTGGTGCTTTTGGGCCCCGTGGGTGAGGCTAGGTGGGGCATTTGCCCAGCAGGGCTTGCTTTGGACTGACTGTGCCGATTGAAAGCTATCCTGCTAAAGAGAGCCAGTAACACTGAAGAGTTACCATTAGAGTCCTATATAACTTGGCTCGATATTTTGTGGTTGGCTCCGCCTCCTGCAGCAGCCAATCAGTCACGGCGCCCTTGCTGTGTCAGAGTTCCAAAGGCACCCGGAGGCTCAAGGAAGTTGACGGCTGTACGTAACGGCACAACCTCACACCGATATTAACTTCCAGTGCTTGCAAAACTCAGTTTAGGATTGGGAAGACCTGGTCGCTCCGAACTCCAACTTCCCCCCCGTTACCTGTAATCTCTCCTTTTTTGATGGTGAAAGGGATGACCAAGTCGAAAGGTCGCAGTCCAGCATCCAACCCGTTCACAGGACGATCCGTAGCCTAGAAAACAAGAGGGACCCCGTCCCCAACCCCCAACAGAGTTGAGAATCGAATTGGAAGGCCGGAGGCAACACAGAAGGACGGGGAAACAGGGATGGAACATGGAGCAGACAAGGACAACCCGAGAAAGCCTCTTTCTAGCCTCCCGTCCAGGCTGTAGTCACACCTGGGTGATCAATGCAGCCAAGAGGGAGAACTGCTCAGGGTTTCAGTCTGCCCGGAATTCAGGTTTTCATCACCTCCTGCCCTTGCAAACTGGAACTCCTCACAGTTTTCAAACCAGAGCTTTTTAACTAAACATGTGTTCTAAGGTGGGTCTTTCAGTCACCGCATCTCAGGTGCTGGAGTCTGCCTGTCAAACTGTCATCTTCACTTTCTACTCCAGACACAGCTCCCAACACCAGACTCAGGGGGGAATTCTACAATCCATAACTCAGTCTCGTAGCTTTGGCATATGTAATCTATGATTCAGAAAGCAACAGTTATGATATGCTTTCTCTTTCAGAAGCTGGGCTTTAAAACCCCCACAAATATTAGCAGAAACCGGCAGCTTGCGTTTGCAACTGCTTCGGAAAACCGCCGCAATCAGATTGCGAACGAGTTGATAGCCAGACAACTTATGCTTCTTGCAGAAGCATCCAATTCTGCTTTTTGGAGCCACCAACGACACTCCTTTGCGCTACATGGAACCATCTTGACAGCACACCCCCCCCCCCTTTCTTGGGTAATAGCCCAGGTCTACCCCCATGGCCAAATGGGCTGTCCTGGTCATAGGGATAGGAAGGTCATGCACAGCCCTAATATCAATGGAAAGCCGCCAGGGGCAGTGCTCAATTTGTATAGAAGTGGCACTCTCTCCCTACCTGATCTTTCATGCTGCATAGCCCCAATCTGAGGCAGACTGTCCCACCCTCCGCTGGGTCCAGCTGGCCCTTGCAAAAATGCAAGTCTTGCAGCCAAAAAAACCCCGGGGCTCCTGGTCCGCTTAGAAAAGCAACTCAGCTGCTTTAGACAAACAGAATATTTTCGTCTCTAAACGGCCCTGATTTCACCCGGGGCCGATCAGCTTCAATCCACCCACCCGTGTCGGAAACTGCCTCGCCATCTCTGTCTGCCTTCCCAGGTCTTGTTCAGTAGCCCTGAAGGAGCAGCAGTGGGGATTTCCCCCTTTCTAAGAAACCGGACCGAAAAAATATATACAAGACTCACGTATGCTGCTATAGTGGCTTCAATGTATTATACACTCATATTTCTCAACATACATAAAATGCAATATACACAATGCTTATTAATATTTCTATTCCTCAATAGACTTCCTCGGAAGGAGCCGTTGTAATCACTCCTTATAAGCAAAACACAATTCTGCACCCGCCTCAGTCCAAACGTATCATGAAAAATGAACAATCTTGCTCTTCATATGTCCATATCCAAATTAATGGTATTCTCCTTATATTTGCAAGGTTCTTATCCTTCAGTGTGTATTACTGTTTTGGATACGTGGCTGAATTCTTACGTGATCTCCTTCCGTAGTCCATTTATAGGAGCCTAGTCCCCAAGTGGAGAAACAATCAGCAAGCAGAAGCTAGTCGCGTAACTAAAGCTTTTCGATGCCTTCTTCAGTGCTCCATCTTCAATAAGCAATGCAACCAGTTAAAACCATACAAATATATATGCAATCTTGTGAGAAATATGAGTGTATAATACATTGAAGCCACTATAGCAGCATACGTGAGTCTTGTATATATTTTTTCGGTCCGGTTTCTTAGACGTTCCTTAAGACGCACGTGTTCATTCATAGATTTCCCCCTTTCCTCAGTTTCCAAAATGGACTATTCTTGCCACCAAAGGAAGGAAGCGATGCAGCACAATACGCTTCACACACAAACACCCTTTCTCCAGTTCAGACTCGGACACGGCTCAACAATCCCAGCAGTGGAGGCGTCGACAAAGACAACACGAAGCGTGATGGCCCCGCCCGCCCTGCATCAAGAGATGGAGGGACATGAGGTTGCCAAACTCCAGGGGCGACCTGGCGATCTCCCGCTAATTACAATCGATCTCCAGGCGACAAAGTTCATTGACTCGCCGGGAGAAAAATGGCTGTTTTGGAGGGTGGGCTCCATGGCAACCGACTCCACTAAGGCCCCCCACTTTCCAAACCCCGCCCCCAACCTCCAGGTGTCCCCCCGCCCAGAGCTGGCAACCCCAGAGGGACATGATCTCAGACAAAGACACCCTGAGAAAAGACCCAGCCCTGTTGCATTCTGGGGGGCTCCTCCCTCCCTGGAATTCAGGTGCTGGAAAGCTGGAGGCGAAGAAGTCCGCTGGCGTGAGCGCTGAAGGTGGGGGGAGGCGGGGTGGGGGGGCAGGCAGAACCGCAGCTGGAAAAGGATCTGCCGGGGACCTCACAGGTCAAGGGAAGCACTTGCGGGTCCCCCCGCCCAGCAAAAAGCTCTGTGTAAGCTTGCAAAGGAATAAAGGCTACACGGAGTCCAGCCGGTCAGTTGACAGCAATGCTGTGTCCCTAGCTGAAGTCCTGCCACGGCAGCCCCAGGCCAGGTGGCCCTATCCAAGGGGCAAGGGGAGACGGCCAGTCACCCTGCAGGAGGGACGGCAGTTGATTTAAATTGGGCCAAGAGCTGGCAGCAGCTGGGAGACCCGGCTTCAAAATATGCCCCCTTGATCCCTCGGATCCTACAAGCTACGTAAGCTTCCAAAGGCAACTGTGAAAAGCTGGTTTAGCGGAGGGGGAAACGGGATGAGAAGGACGCGTCCGTGACGCAGCAGCCAGCCTTTTCAGAAGCTGTTGTGAATTCCTGGGAATAAGCACAGCCGGGGGGGGGGGGGGGCAGGCCTCATCCCACAGCAGTCCTGAATGACTTCCACCAGAGCTGGCCCTAAGAGCTGCCGGCTGAGCTAACAAGGGTGTGACCATCTCTTCCCAAGGAGTCCCAAAGTGGGATTTCCCTGCGGAGGGAACCAATTTTTTCTGAAGTACTGTAGTCCCATTTTGGTCCTCCAGGGACTCAAGTTACCGATCACTCTTTTGGTGGAGAGTGGATGGAGCAGGGAGAGGGGGTGTTAAACTTGCAAGATTCGGAACGTGCCCAAATGTGTGGATGCCAGCTGTCCAATGTTGAAAGTCTTATCATTCTGCCTCCCTTAGCAATATTCTGACTCCCAAAGAATTCAGAGAGCCGAAGGCTTTTCACGGCCGGATTCAACTGGTTGTGGGGCGTTTTCCGGGCTGAGTGGCCGTGGTCTGGTGGATCTTGTTCCTGACGTTTCGCCTGCACCTGTGGCTGGCATCTTCAGAGGTGTATCACAGAGGGAAGGCTGTTACACGTGGTGTCTCTTACCCTCTGTGATACACAGCTCAGAAAGCCCGGAAAGCCCACCACAACCAATTCAGAGAGCAACTCTGCTTCTCCGCCCCATCTTCTGCTAAACGTAAGCTTCACCTACACCTCTTTAGCTGTTGCGCTATAACAGGGGACCCCAACATGGTGCATGTGGGGTTGACCAAGTGTTTGCAGGAAGTGGGGGGGCACGGGGCCTCCTGCCCAGTAGGGCTTCTGTAGATCCGATAGGCCAGTGGTGGCAAACCTATGGCACGGGTGCCAGAGGTGGCACTCAGAGCCCTCTCTGTGGGCACGTGTGCACAGAGCTCGTCGTGTGATAATAGTGCAATTATTTCAGGGAGATTATTAGCATTAAACCTAAGACCTAGTTTTGGGGAAGCAGTGTAGGTAACCCTGTTAAGCGCTGCTAAACCCTACTGATTTTCATGAGAAGAACTAAAGCATGATCCTTTACCTGGGAGTAAGCTCGGTTGCTGGCAATGGGGCTTGCTTCAGAGTAAATCCTCCTAGGGTCGTGATTCACCCATTCGAAGCATTGCACAGTTGCTTCAAAGCAAAGCCATTGACTACCACCAAGCTTACTCCCGAGTAACACGTGCCTAGGAGCCAACTGTTTTTCCTATACTAAAACCTCAGTATTCAGATTAAATTGCCATGTTGGCACTTTGAGATAAATAAGTGGGTTTTGGGTGGCAGTTTGGGCACTTGGTCTCGAAAAGGTTCACCGTCACTGCGATAGGCCGTGCAGATTAAAATAATTTTGTAAAAGAGTTTGCTGTCTCCCCTGCATTCGGCCTTCCTCCATGCGTATGGCTCTGTGCCCCATGGTGGCCATTTTGTGTCAGGATTCAAAGAGCGCTTTGGGGACTCTGCGCTATATTTGCAAACAGATTTCTCTTGCCCACACAAGAACATGCGCCTGTCAAAGACTGAGACAGTGCAGCGTCGGCACAATATCCAGTACCGTGTGGGTGAATCCACAGCTGCCAGTGCTGTTTTGGGATCAGCAAAAAGCTACTCTGAGTGGCACAGAAGGGAAAAAAACCTTTTAGGGGGGACTCGGGATACAGAAAAACGCGGGCTGGTTTCAGCAAGAAGCGGCCCAGCCCCAAGCAGAGCCAGAGAGCGTGAAAGCAAGCGACTGAAATCCACAGGGCGACTCCCCTGCCCAGAATGCAGAGCTAGCTTTCCCCCTCCGAGAAACTGAACTGTTACGGTCGGTCCCCAAGGCTGCTGTGCACCAGGCGGGTACGGGTAGGGTGGGGCGCGCATCGGCTGCGCCATCTGCTGGGGGGTCGTGCGCTCACCGTCCAGAGCCTGTGGCGGGAATGGGGTGGAGGGGGGGGGGCGAGAATGTTAGAACGGAAGGATGGAGAGACCGGCTCGGGGCCAGCGTGTCGTCACAGCACTTCGGTGTTCATTCGGAACCCTCACCCGGTCCTTTTCAACTAGGTTTTCCCCACTTAAAGCATCTCAGAGGGGATAGAGCAGGGTCAGTTCAGGAAGTTCTCCAGAGGCCAGAATGAGTACAATTCCCATCAGCCTCTGCCAGCATGGCCAAGTAGCAGGGCTGATGGGAATTGTAGTTCCTGAACATCTGGAGGGCCATGGTTTGAAGACCCCTGGGATAGAGCTATTTGCCTTCCCGGGACACGACCTGCCCCAGATGCAGTTTAGTGTGTGTTACTGCACACCTGTAGCCCCCAGAAACAAAATACACAACTCCACAACTTTGGAAAAGCATTTAGTGGAGGAGTCATCCCCCACCCCTCGCAAACCTGCAACCCACTATTCAAATCCAAACCAAGCATCTCAAGAGGGCAAGTTCTGTCAACTGGTTTAAGTAACTTGGTGCTAGGATACCCAGGGACTTGAGCGTATTCGTGAGACTGACAGCCACCTGTGGCGCCTGGGGCCAAGCATGCGTGGACTCTCCTTCCAGGTATCCAGAGGCTGGGCGTGGCACCTGCTACGGGCTCTGAAGTGCACGAAAGAAAGCCCGGGCTGCTGCCAGCACCAAGACATAGGCAGGCAAAACGCCGGCCTTCTGTCCAGAAATAAATGCAAACTAAAGAACGTGGCATTTGGGATCAGTTCCACCCCTCCCCCACCATTTTGCACGGCGAATGCAGGATTTTGCAGTTCTAGGATGCCTGGCCTTTCAAAAACCATTTTAGCACACTTTCTTTTGAAGAACTTAACCACAAACTGGATTTTTCCATCCTGACCCTTCTTCGGGCATCAGGGTAGTATCGTTTTTGAAAAGACAGTGTTCGACAACCATTTGAAACACACCCGAGGTTTACGTGCTGAGCAGATTTTCAGGCACAGTCATATACAAGCCCATCTCCAGATGACCTACATCAGTGATGGCGAACCTATGGCACGGGTGCCAGAGGTGGCACTCGGAGCCTTCTCTGTGGGCACACACACACACATCTAGGCTGGCCTGGGCCACTGAGCACAATGTGCACGCACCGCAGTGAGTAGGGAGGACTCGGCTGGCGGGCCTGGTGCCTGTGCTCTGGGTAGCTGCTGCCCGGGGGGGGGGGGTGCAGAGGAGGCAGAGATGCTAGAGAGTCACAGAGCAGTGCGCGCGGGACTTGCTGGAGGCTACAGCAGGCTGGCCTCTTCTTGAGCAGGTGGGGCGGGAGGAAGGGGGAGCCAACTGTTTTTTTCTAAACGAAAACCTCAGCATTCAGGTTAAATTGCTGTGGGGGCACTTTGCGATAAATAAGTGGGGGTTGGGTTGCAATTTGGGCACTCGGTCTCAAAAAGGTTCGCCATCACTGACCTACATCCTCAACACATATAGGCAGGGTTAGCTGGGGTTTCTGGCGAAGGAAGGCTTCTGATTGGCAGCTCAGATTCATTAAAACCCTGCCTTGGCTGCAACCACTCCCACCGCACAAGGATCTTCACCATGCGACTGAAGGTAAGCCATGGCAGCCATTTTGTGGCTGACTCCACCTCCCATGGCAGCCATTTTGTGGCTGACTCCACCTCCCATGGCAGCCATTTTGTGGCTGACTCCACCTCCTGCGGCAGCCATTTTGTGGCTGTACCCACCACACAGTGTCAGAACCCCAAAGGTGCCTGCGGGCTCAAAATGCTTGGGGATCCCTGAGCTACATGAAGACCTGAAACATAGGCCCAGTAGTGGAAGGAGCCCCAATATGAATGGCCAGCCGGGAAAGCGCTCAGAAAAGCTCTCAGACTCCACCCGAAGCCTGCCATAAAAAGGTAAGCTATACAAGGTTTATCTGTACCAAGGGCGACATTTTACACAAAATACTCAGCGCACTGAAATACGTGTTTGCTAAATGTTCAACCAGTCTTGAGTGGCTGAAGAGCAGCAATAACTTTTGCAAGGTTTCCAACGGATTTTTTTCCCCCGCGCCTGTCCCAGCCGGCAGAGATTTGTGCTCAAAGAACGGGGAAACGCCAGTTTTGTTCTCGAAGGGGAGCGTCATTCACTGCTTTCCATGCAGTCAGATTTCTCTGGCGGTGGGATGCTTGTGCACATCTTTCAAAAGGCGCTGGGAGCCAATAACCAGAAGGGGAACATTGTCCTCTGCAACGCCACCCCAGCCACCCCACCCACTCAGCCAACTGTGCAGAGCCAGAGGGTTGCTTTTGTACTGGGATCTGGAAACAGTGACTAACGTTTGACACAGGACAGCAGACAAGCCAAGAGATGAGTCAGAAGTACACGCTCTGCGGAACACTTGGATGGCGCTTCAAAACACAAATGCCAGCGTGCCTGTCCCATTTGCTTTGCACTTTCTAAATTCAAGTCCCGCAGCACCTAAGAGACTAGCAAGATTTTGGGGAGGGGGAGGGTACGGGAGCTCTCACTCTTGAAAGCTCATATCCCCTAAATCACATTGGACTCATACTCCTAGAATCTAGGGCAGTGGTAGGGAACCTTTAACACTCAAAGAGCCATTTGGACCCGTTTTCCACGGGAAAAGAAAACACTTGGAGCCACAAATAATTTTTGACATTTAAAATAACACTATATATATTGGGGTTTTTTAAACCTTTTAATCTGCTCATTCTGAGAAGCACATGGATGCGCCCGCCCTGCAGGCAGCAGGGCGGGCAAGGATGGGGCCAGCGGCTCGGCTTGTGGAGCCGCAGTGCAAGGGCAGAAGAGCCGCATACGGCTCTCGAGCCGCAGGTTCCCTACCCCTGATCTAGGGGTTGTACTGCAGCCCACAATTTATTCCCCTCCCTTACACCTGTATGATCGAGAAGCATAGAGAAATCTCTCTGCTTTAACTTTGTTAAAGTTTTAATACTACCTGGAGGAGTGGCTATAGGTGGTTATGGGCTGTATTGATGTGTTATCAATTTTACTGTTGTTATTTCATGTTCGTGTTTCGATGTATTGTTATCGATTTTATTGTTATTTCATGTTGGAAGCTACCCTGAGACAGCAAAGGAAGGGCCACCTGTAAGTAGAATAAAATAAACTAAAAAAATGGTTGCCCTCTGAAACTTTGTGCTTTCTAGTACCCCTCCCTCCCTCTTCTATCCTTTTCTTCGTCCACCTCTCTCCTTCCTTTCATTTTTCTCCTTCCTTTTTATTGAGTAAACTGAGCTTAGGGGATGGATGAGTTCCTTTTGATGTAGCTGGAATTATCAGATTATATTCCCACTTGAGAAGCAGGACAGGGAATAACGGAGTGTAAATTTTCTGCATATTTATAACGTCAATTGCTTATTAATCAGTTTTGAGTCATTTTAACTGCTTTACTGTATATTAACTATGTTTGAATTGTGAATATTGCATTGATGGGCTGTCGCCACCCTGTGAAGTAAAGTAGGTTTTATATTCGGAGTGCAGAGTCAAGTTATGCCTATGCAAGTGAGCAGCAGTGGCGTAGGAGGTTAAGAACTCGTGTATCTAATCTGGAGGAACAGGGTTTGATTCCCAGCTCTGCCGCCTGAGCTGTGGAGGCTTCTCTGAGGAATTCAGATTAGCCTGTACACTCCCACACACGCCAGCTGGGTGACCTTGGGCTAGTCACAGCTTCTCAGAGCTCTCTCAGCCCCACCTACCTCACAGGGTGTTTGTTGTGAGGGGGGAAGGGCAAGGAGATTGTCAGCCCCTTTGAGTCTCCTACAGGAGAGAAAGTGGGGATATAAATCCAAACTCTTCTTCTTCTTCTACCCTGAACTGCATTGCTTCAGTGGGAATTTTTGTTTTTAAAATGCCTCTCCCCCTGCAAAGAGTTTCCCGGATGAGAGCTACGCTAAATTTCTGGCGCTGTTTCGCTTACTATATGCGGGGATTGTATGGAGGAGAGAGAAAAATGCAGTCCCCCACCTACACTCCGAAGTGGCACGAGCCAAACAATTTGTCCACGCCTGTGTAATGTGTACGTCAGCTCTCTCGCCTGGGTGGGGGGGGGGGGTGTCTCCTTTCTCGCTTGCTCTGGCTGCAAGAGGTTTAAAAAAGCATGAATGCACAGCCGATCAGAACAATACCAGGAAAGGGCGAGAGCGACGGGAACACAAAACCTGCTGGAAGAAGGATTACCCTGAGTGGAATATTAATCTGTCAGGTGCTTGGAGCCAGACTGTGATTCAGTGTGGGCAGCAGAAACGGAAACACGAACTGGACAACCTGTTCTGGCTCCCAAGAGTATTCCTTCTGTCTCCGTGCAGAGTACACTCAGTTTTAAGAACAAGCGTCTAACCCCCAAGGCTGTGGAGAAAAGGCACCTGTGGGATAGGCTTGGCAAAGAGTCCTGCAGGCCTTCGGGTGGAAGGCCGTGGAAACTCTCCGCTTGGCATGGGTCCCTCTCCCCCGGTGCCCATACATTCATGCTTCAGAATTTGCTCTATTGAAGCAGAATTTCTTTGAACTGCACCCTTGAGAACATGGAGCATTCAACCTGAACAGAATCTCTGTTTTCAAATTCTGGGGGGGCTGGCATACTGAGATATCTGTCACCTATGTTTTTCAGGCCTAGAGGACCAAGGATAAGAACGCCGCATGTTCAGCGGCTGCATTATACACTCCCTTGCAGCAACGTCTCCCGCAAATAAATAAATCTGGATGATTTAAAACAAGGGTCTCCAACGTGGTGCCCACTGGCACTTTTCAGGCACCCATCAACATGTTTTTAGGAAGTGGGTGGAGCCAGGTAGGACTTTCGCCCAGCAAGGCTTCTGATTGGATCTGCCCCGTGTTACTAAAATAAAGCTGTGGTGACCATATTGTGGCTGGCTCCGCCTCCTGCAGCAGTCATTTTGTTGCTGCACCCCCACAGCATAGCAGAATTCAAAAGGTGACTGCAGGCTCAAAAAGGTATCTGCCCACTATCTAAAAAGGCAAACGGAGGAAACACAGGAATCTGACTAGCTAAAGTTCTCAAGTCCCACGGCTCTACTCCAAGGATCCTCTTGGCCCTTCTCTGGGGAAAGGCCGGTACAGCCTGCCCCATTTTAACCTCACAGAGCTGCTGCCCTTTGGGGGTAGGGTGGTCTATTAAATTTAATAAATAACAACAACAATATCTGGGCTGATTTGCATTTTAGATGCCTTCCCCACTCTGCCAGTAGATAATCCGATTTAATTATCGTGATCTAAAACGCTTATTAGCCACCTTTCTTCCGCATGCAGCTCAAGGAGGCTTACGATGTGGCTGGAATGCATAAAAACAGAATACAGAAAGCCCGAATTGAAAACCTCAGCTTGGGATTGCTTTAATCAAATACAGCCCTCAATAAAACCGCCTTCTGCAGACTGAAAGCGAGGGAGCCAGACACACCTCTCTGAGGAGGGGCCCCGTAATTGTGGGGATGCCACTGAAAAGGCCCCGTCTTGGGCGATCGCCAGAGGAGCTTCTTCGATTGACGGGCCAGTAAGGAGGGCTCCTTCCTTTTATCGTAATTCTCAGCCAGGATCATTTGGGAGAAAGGGACCTTCTAAATATCCCAGTCACCAGCCATGTAGCGTTTTTGCCACAACTACAACCAATGTATTGTCGAAGGCTTTCACGGCCGGAATCACTGGGATGCTGTGTGGTTTCCGGGCTGTATGGCCTTGTTCTAGCAGCATTCTCTCCTGACGTTTCGCCTGCATCTGTGGCTGGCATCTTCAGAGGATCCTCTGAAGATGCCAGCCACAGATGCAGGCGAAACGTCAGGAGAGAATGCTGCTAGAACACGGCCATACAGCCCAGAAACCACACAGCACCCCAACTACAACCAAGTTTTTAATGCCCCAACTGCTTCCGTTTTACGCCTTGCTTCGCGCCCGGACCACGGGGCGAAGATGGACCCGCCAGCCACGCGGCTTCCCAAAGCTACCCACGTAGCTTTGGTCGCGTTCAGTCGGCTCTGCCACGGAACTGAGCCACGGCTGAGGCCATGAGCCACGCCCCCTTCCGAACCACGCCGAGACTCACCGTAACCTGGAAAGGACTGTTGGGAATATGCTCTCCTCCGAAGCGCACACAGATGACGTATTTGCCCGGCTGGGGCGCCGTGTAGAAGATGTCGAAAGTGCCGTCCTCATTTTCCACCACGTCTACGTCCACCTCTGTGCCGTCGGGCGTGCACACGGTGCAGGTCACCTTGCCCTTCCCTGCTGCCTTGGCATCTACTGTGATCACTGTCTCCTCCCCGATCTGGATGGTGGGGCCGATGCCCGCTCCTAGCAGAAGGGAGACCATTAGGCACAGAGAGCTCCCTCCCGGCCCCAACCCCCCCCCCCCCCCCGGGTCATGCACAGCAAGTTATCTCAGTCTGCTAGGGGGTCTCCTCAAGCTCCCGCCTCATATATAGAGTTGCCAACCTCCAGGTGAGGCCTGTAGATTTCCCAGAATTACAACTGATCTCCAGACAACAGAGGAGAAAATGGTTGCTTTGGAGGGTGGGAGCAGGAATGGCCTAGTGGTTAAGAGCAGGTGCACTCTAAACTGGAGAACCAGGTTTGATTCCCCGCTCTGCTGCTTGAGCTGTGGAGGCTTATCTGGGGAACTAGATTAGCCTGTGCACTCCCACACACGCCAGCTGGGTGAGTCACAGTTCTTTGGAGCATTCTCAGCCCCACCCACCTCCCAGGGTGTTTGTTGTGAGATTGTCAGCCTCTTTGAGTCTCCTTACAGGAGAGAAAGGGGGGTATAAATCCAAACTCTTCTTCTTCTATGGAGTTATGTCTCGCTGAGTCGCTTCCCCTCCCTAGGCTTCACCCACAAAATCTCTCTGAATTTCCCAAGGTCGGAGTTGGCAACCCAAATGAAGTGCCATCCGAAAGACCCCCATTATAGCCGGAGAGGCTGGACGAAGCTAGCTTGCTGCCTCTGCATGTGGGCAGACACCAGCACGGATAAAGTGTTTGGAAAGCAAGCCTCACGCTACAATCCTGTTCCTACAGTCAGCAGCTGGTGGGGGGCCAAAAATCGGCTCACGCCTGGCTGCCCCCAGTTGACTGCCCGACACAGAAGACTCCACGAAGTCACACTTCCACATGGGGTCTACTTGCAAACACAGCTATGTGTTGTCGTGGGGATCGTTCCAACTCATTCTTAGCTGTGTTCACCACCTGTGGCTCAGTGGCTAGTTTTTTACAAAATAACAGGGGCCAAATTCTGAAGGAGCAGCCACGAGCAGGGCCAGAATGCCACCTGAGTCAGGATTTCCCCCCCAAGCCAGCTACAGAAAGCTTCGTCTATCGGACAGAACAACTTCCACCAACTAAAGCTTGGGCAAAATCAATCCCTTTTTCACACGTCAGCTCCTCGCTCCTATTTGCTCGTGGTTTGCTCGAGTGAGAAAGGCAGGGCTCCGTTGCACACAGAGACAAAACCGAGAGGGTCTCCACTGCTCTTTCTGGCCGGGGAGAAGGGGGTTCGAAACCTTGTCCTCTGTGCACGGGGAAATGCACCTGAGACATTTTAACATCTAAGGCAGGGGTATCCCAACTCTGGCGCCTCAGATGTCCATGGACTACAATTCCCATCAGCCCCTGCTGGCATGACCAATTGGCCATGCTGTCAGGGGCTGATGGGAATTGTAGTCCACAAATATCTGAAGTGCCAGAGTTGGACACCTCTGCTCTAAGGGAACGAGGGCTTCATGGAGGCAAGACCAAATGTTGGGCCGCTGAGTGTTCATCCCTGTTTAGAGGCTGGAAGCTGGAGAGGACCCAACGGCTGACCGTTGTACAGGCCACGGGCAACCCTTCAGAGCGTCACATGGAAAAGACCAAAGCAAGATGGGAGGGGTGCAACAGTCCGAATTCTGATTACAGCCAAGAAGCAGAAGAAAGAAGAAAGGATGTTACAGCTTTGGGTGATCAGGGATGTGCTGGCCGCGAAGACCTTTTCTTGTTACCCCTGGCAAAAATTTTTAAAATGTTCTAGACCCAGTGGTGGCGAACCTTTGGCACTCCAGATGTTATGGACCACAATTCCCATTAGCCCCTGCCAGCATGGCCAATTGGCTGATGGGAATTGTAGTCCATAACATCTGGAGTGCCAAAGGTTCGCCACCATGGTTCTAGACCTTTTTATTTGGAAAAAAGAGATGGGAGCCAAGCGCTACGAAGCCTGAGAGCATCTCTACTGCGGATTACAATCCACAGCACAGAACTACAGCTCCCAGAATGCTTTGAGAAGGTCTAAAGTAGCTGCCCTGCCCAGGCTAGCCCCATTTTGTCATATCTTGGAAGCTAAGTAGGACTATGCCTGGCTAGTATTTGGATGGAAGACCACCAAGGAAGACCACTAAGGTTGCTATGCAGAGGCAGGCAATGGCAAACCACCTCTGTCTGTCTCTGCCTGACCTGGATGGCCCCAGGCGAATCTGCCCTCGTCAGATTTTGGAAGCTAAGCAGGCTCTGCCCTGGTTAGTACACTTGGAGGGAACGGCCAAGGAGACCCAGGGTCGCTGCGCAGAGGCAGGCAATGGCAAACCGCCTCCGTACATGAAAACTCTACAGGGTCTCCTCGTGCCGGCTGCGACTTGAGGGCCCTCTCCGCTACCCAGGCAATTCACAGCAGTTCAGCTCATGAGAAAACTCTTCTCAAAGTCTGCCCATCAGAATCCCAAAGAGGCACAGATTCAGTGTGTGGCAGCCCAGCCAAAACGAAAGCCAGGCTTCCTCCCATCCCGGGGGAAAGCACCGTGACAGCTCAATTGAGCCATGGCTTTGCGCACTGCTGCGGCGCGGCGCCCCTTTATTTCAGGACGTAAACAAAGGCAGTTGAGAGTGGGGGTCGATACAACGTTGTATCAAGGTACGGCTATTCGATCAGGAACACCAACATCTAGTTAGTAAAGCAAGGAGCCTGTTCTCTCCCCTCCATTTTAACATCATGCCCGGGAAATGCAAGACAGCTGCATATTTAAACATCTTGTCTGACCCTACGCTGAGGTGGCTATTGACCAGAGTGAGAACCAACACATTTCCACTAACCTTTTCCCCAGAGAGATTCACGGTACCTTTCCACAGCAAAAGCGCATCTGTGAATGGATACTTTCGTCCAGAAACCTCTGAGGAGTCATTGAGCACATTTTATTAGCTTTGTCCAAAAAATTTAACCATGGGGTCTTAGTAATTCTCAAACCTGTTTTTAGGGGTAAAATCCCTTACTGGTCCATCCAAGCCTTTTAATCTTAAATTGAACCGGGCTATCTTCTCGGAAATACAGAGAAGTCTTAAGCAACTCAGGACATAGTGGCCAAATTCTTGCTCACTATTATGAAATGATTTCCTGGTCCTCCTCTTTCGCTCTGATGTATGCATTTTTGAAACAGGAGTACCTGTTTTATCTTGTAAAACTGTATTTGGATTACTTAGTTCTGCTATGTTTTAATGCCTAATAAAGGTCTTTGAACTTTGAATTTTGAGTGGGGGTCAGGCTCACTGGCCCTGGGGCATAAAACGCGCCCTTCCCTAGCCAACCTCTACTAGAGAGATGAGAGCTGCTACTTGGCATTGCTGAACAAGCAGAACTGGGTATCATCTGCTCCTCCGATTCTCTACCTTAGGTAGTACAGCAGGGCGACAGGGGAGTCTCCCCTCACACACGGGGCCATGAAGACAACGCTCTGTTCTCATCCAAGAGCTCTCTATAGGCCAAAACACTCGGATCTCCCACAGTTCAAGGGTTGGCCAAAGCATCTCCATCCTGTGTAGGAGTACTTCAGCACTGCGGGGAAGGTGCCAGGGGGGTAACTGCCCAAAGAACTCCACCCAGGCCACCGAAACGCTGACAACATCCTCTCCTCGAGCGGAAAGCCTTCACTGCGGGACCAAGGAAAGGTGCAGGCCAGGTCTGTTGCTGTTCCCCGATGACAAGCGCGTTTCCCATCCACCCACTGTGCAAGCCAAGTCCAGCCATGAAGGGCCGAGGGAAAGGTTTCTTTGGGGAGGGGGAAGGAAGGTTCCTTTGGGTAGGACATACTAGGAAACCATGCCGTAGCTCCAGCACTTGGATCCACCTCTTTGCGTTGAGCTGACAAGAGTCACTAGAGCTGCAGGAAGTGACTTGGGAGGCTACGAAAAGTTGGTTGTAAGAGGGCTTGAACAGATAAGACAGTTCTGCCTGCCTGCTGGAAGCCGTGACAAGGGAAGATCAATGGCTCTCCACTTGGCTTGCTGAGATGGTCCAGGCTCAGTCGGCACCTCAGCTTTCAAGAGGTCTGTCCAAGAAATACTAAGCCAAGAGAGATCTCCAGAGAGCTGCTGCAGCAGGAAGAGCGGGGGGTCAATTAAACAACAACAACAACGGCATCCTAGGCCTCTGGGTGAGGCTCAAATGGTAACGAAAGGCCAATAACCAGCTAAAGAAACGGGCAGCTGTGATATTAAACAAAACTACTAATGCTAGGTGGCGCAAAAAGTCAGTCCTGCAAAGGACCAAACAACCCAGGAACGGCCACCTGGGCCACTGTGAAGAATCTGCAGAATTTGCAACTGGAGTGAAAATTGTGGCAGAAGGTATTGTCTGCTCCAGGGGTAGGGAACCTGCGGCTCGAGAGCCACATGCGGCTCTTCTGCCCTTGCACTGCGGCTCCATGAGCTGAGCTGCCGGCTTCATCCTTGCAGGCGCACCAATTGCCCGCGTACGGCTGGGCTGCGCTGCAGGCAGCAGGTCGGGTGCACTAATTGCCCATGGCCGGCTGGGCAGTGCCGCGGGTTTCCCCTCTCGCCCACCCCGTTGGAGTGGGGCGGGAATTTTCCCGGCGGCCGGCAAGGCCAAGCCGCTGGCCCCAAACCTGGCCTGCCCTGCAGGCAGCAGGGCGGGCGCATCCACGCGCTTCTCAGAATGAGTGGAGTAAAAGGTTAAAAAACCCAATATATACAGTGTTATCTTTATTTTAAATGTCAAAAATTATTTGCGGCTCCAAGTGTTTTCTTTTCCCGTGGAAAACGGGTCCAAATGGCTCTTTGAGTGTTAAAGGTTCCCTACCCCTGGGGCAGCAGCTCTCAGAGATCTCAGGCCTTAAGGATTTCCAACTGGAGGTGGTGGGAATTGAACCCGGGACCTTCTGCAGGTCAAACAGAAGCTCTGCCATTGAGCCGCAGCGTCCTCCCCACAGTTTCCACAGGAAGCCACCTTCTTCTGAATCAGATGGGACAGTCCACCACAGTCAGTCTTGTTTACTCAGACGGGCAGCTGCTCCCCAGCATTTCGGGCAGAGGTCTCTCCCATGGCCTGCTGCCAGACCCTTTAAACGGAGATGCCAGGGACTGAACCCGGGGCCTTCCGCAACGCAAGCGGGAGTTCTACCACCGAGCCACAGTCCCTCCTTGTGGAGCCACAGGCTTCAAGAGGCTCTTTTAAAACGATGGCTCAACTAAAACGGACACTTCTGGTTCGAACTAGCAGGGCTGCTATCGAAGAGCACCTTTCATTTTGACTGGAATATTGCCATAAACAGGGCACAAGAAAGGGGGTCTCTCCCCTTCTTACAACAAATGGCTAATGTCATCTTCTAAGTTGCTTTGCTGGAGACTGGCGAGTTCAGATGAACCCGGCAGCGGGTCGGCAAGCCGAGTGGTAGGAATAGCTTTTCCGCCAGCTCGGATTCGAACCGCGGAACGGAGAGATGCGAGAGCCAGGCCTCTTCCCTCGGTCTGAAGCAGAGGTGGAGACGAGTGCGGGCGTTGACTCGTGCAAAGGAATGGCGGCGGAGGGGCGTGCAAGCGGGGAATGTGGGGGAGAAGCCGCTAGCAAGCTGCTTACCTAGCCCATGACCTCCAATCGACACTGGGCAAAAGCAAGGGGTAATCAAGTGAGATTAAGATCCACACAGAACAGTGCACAATTAAAAAAACACGCACACACACAAAAAGGCACACAACGTGGCAATTCCCTCCCCACCGTGGGTGAGCAGTGTGGCCGGATGTGCCCGGCAAAAGCGGTTGGGTGTGTGGAGGGCGTGGCGTTCTTTCAGCGTGGTTCGCCCCACCCTCTGAATCCCCACATTTCCCACCCTGGCACTTGCCCCGAGTTCTCTTACCTGTTACCGTACACTTGCTGGCATCTCCGGTGGGCAGGGCACGGATGCGGTACGGAGAGTAAGGAATCTCATCCCCGCCATACTTGATGAGGATAGTATAGCGGCCAGTCATGTCCGGGACGTACGAGACAGTGTAGGTGCCGTCTTGGTTGTCGCGGATCGTGGCTTTTTTCGGTTTGCCTTCGGGATCCTAACCAGACAAGTGGTAGGGGAAAGTAAGGACACAGGTAGCAGAAACTTCCTGAGCCTTGGTTAGATTCAATTCCAATAGCACTTATGTATCTGTATATTTATTTCCCGCCACTTGTTGAAGTCCCTGGGACATGCAGAGCAGAAAGATTTTGGGGGCATAAGCTTTTGAGAGTCACAGCACCCTCGGTCAGATATCAGAGCTTTGATTCTCAAAAGAATCTTGTTGGTCTTCCAGATACTACTGGACCCAAAGCCAGTTGTTCTACTGCAGATGAAGCTTTAAAAAGGGCTTTAAAAAGGGCTTGGACAGATTTATGGAGGAGAAGTCAATCTATGGCTACCAATCTTGATCCTCCTTGATCTCAGATTGCAAATGCCTTAGCAGACCAGGTGCTCAGGAGCAGCAGCAGCAGCAGAAGGCCATTGCTTTCACCTCCTGCATATGAGCTCCCAAAGGCACCTGGTGGGCCACCGCGAGTAGCAGAATGCTGGACTAGATGGACTCTGGTCTGATCCAGCAGGCTAGTTCTTATGTTCTTATGAACACGGCCCTTGAAAACTATCTCCATGGAAATCTGAGGCCTTGGGTCACCAACTGTTTTGAGCCTGGGTGCCCTTCTGAAATTCTGAAGAGGGTTTTAAAAAAATCTATGTCCCCCTTTCTCTCCTGTAAGGAGACTCAAAGGGGCTTACAATCTCCTTTCCCTTCTGGGTGGGGCTGAGAGAGCGCCGAAGAACTGTGACTAGCCCAAGGTTGGAGTTGGAGTGCACAAGCGTTGGAGTGCACAAGCTAAACTGGTTCCCCAGATAAGCCTCCACAACTCGAGTGGCAGAGCGGGGAACCAAACCCAGTTCTCCAGATTAGAATGCACCTGCTCTTAACCACCACACCACACCGGCTCTCTGAGACAGCCACAAAATGGCTGCTGCAAAGGGTGGAACACAGCAGTGCATAACTCTCCTAGTAACCCCTCAATGTTTACGTCAGAAGCTCTGTTTAATAAAATGCCTTTTAATTTGCGCAGCCAATTGGAAGCTGGGCAAAAGCCCCATCTGGCTTTGCCTACTTTCCATTAAAAAAAACACCTGGTGGGCACCAGGTGAGATGCTGGAGAAGCACTCTGAGTTCGGGCTCCCTGACCTAGATTGTTACTCCAAAGCTACAATTCTCAGATGCTCAGCTCCAGCCCAGGTTGGCAAGTAAAACTCACGTAGCTTTTCGTAGCAGAGGACAAAGGACAAACGGAGTCTCCATAAGTCAGCTGTGACTTGATTGGGGGGAAAATGTACTATAACTTGTCACACACTGGAAGGGTACCCTGAAACCACTGCAGATTTTCACCAACTGTAACATGAGGGGCCCCTCAGTTTCCAAATGTTCCTGTAACTGTCAAAGGCTTTCATGGGCAGAATTAACTGGCTTTTGTGGGTTTTCCGGGCTGTGTGGCAGTGGTCTGGTAGTTTTTGCTCCTAATGTTTTGCCCATATCCAGAGCTGGCCTCTTTTGCTGTGACCTTTGGGACTATGCTCTGTCTCACAAAAAGATGAAAGTGCAGTCAGGTTTCAGTTTTTCCCAGCCCGCTAAGAAGTCCACGGTGAAGGTCAAGATTTGTAGCACACCCATCACTGTGTTATGTGGAAATCTGGGCTGGCCCACTACTGTACTCGACGGGGCCTCTCTGTATTTTGAAGTTTTCTGCATTTTCTGTATGCACCGCGCTTCACCAAGAGGCGCCCACTCACCGTGATCTGGACAGCCAGAAGCCCTTCGCCGGCATCCTTGGCATCGATGGTAAACTCCACCGGCAGACTGGCGGGCACTCCTGTTGTGTTTAGCCCTGGCCCGCTGGCCTTCACCTTGCTGGCATCGTGGGTGGGCAGAACTTTGACCTTGAACGGGCTGCAAACGGAACGAGGGCGGGGTGAAACGGCTGAGAATCGCTCCGTTCCCTGAGCCACCCATGGGCATCCTATTCCTCTTATCCACCAACATGGGCACCCTGCCTTTCTGCCCTCACAAAGTCCACAAGGCGGCTAACCATTTAAAACAGAAATGATGAAATCACATTGCAGAACCATTAAGAAGAAGAAGTAGAGTTTGGATTTATATCCCCCCTTTCTCTCCTGCAGGAGACTCAAAGGGGCTGACAATCTCCTTGCCCTTCCCCCCTCACAACAAACACCCTGTGAGGTAGGTGGGGCTGAGAGAGCTCCGAGAAGCTGTGAGTAGCCCAAGGTCACCCAGCTGGCGTGTGTGGGAGTGTACAGGCTAATCTGAATTCCCCAGATAAGCCTCCACAGCTCAGGCAGCAGAGCAGGGAATCAAACCCGGTTCCTCCAGATTAGATACACGAGCTCTTAACCTCCTACGCCACTGAAAGCACACGTCAAACAGCCCTTAGTATCCCCACATTCCAAGGCAGCGTATTTCACTGTCTAACAGCCCTTAGCATCAGGAACTTCTTCTTCCTAATCAGGAACTTCTTCTTCCTAATGTTGAGGTGGAATCTGTTTTCCTGTACCCTGAATCCATTACTCCGGGTCCTAGTCTGTGGAGCAGCAGAAAACAAGCTCGCTCCCTTCAGCTATTTAAACATGGCTATCATGTGACCCCCTTAACCTTCTCTTCTTCAGACTAAACACACCTAGCTCCCTCCTCGTAGGGCATGGAATCCAGACCTTTCACTTATAGGTGGCAGATGGAAACAGAAAGGGGTAGACAAAGTCTACTTGGCGAGAGACCTCGAGAGCTTTGGTGCCATACCTGAGAAAACTTTTTCCCAGGTTGCTATCGGTCTAATCTTAGAAGGCAGGGAACCCCAAATTGGTCCTCTGAAGTTGACCATGGTGGTCAGGCAGGTTAATAAGGGAGTAGGTCCCGCATATACTCGCATATAAGTTGACTTTTTCAGCACATTTTTTGTATTTTAAAAAATATTTTAAGGGTTTCAACTTTGTCAGCCGCCAGGGGGCGTTGTTTTTAGGCTAGCCTCTAGCGGCACCAAAATTTCAGGGATTTTTCAAGAGACTCTCCTGATGATACCACCCAAGTTTGGTAAAGTTTGGTTCAGGGGGTCCAAAGTTATGGACCCCAAAGGGGCTGCCCCCATTCCCCATTGTTTCCAATGGGAGCTAATAGGAGATGGGGGCTACATTTTGAGGGTCCATAACTTTGGACCCTTTGAACCAAACTTCACTAAACCTGGTGGTATCATCAGGATAATCTCTTGCTGATACCAACCCGGTTTGGTAATGTTTGGTTCAAGGGGTCCAAAGTTATGGACTCCCAAAGGATGCCCCATCCCCCATTGTTTCCAATGGGAGCTAATAGGAGATGGGAGATGGGGACCTTTGAGAGTCCATAACTTTGGACCCCCTGAACCAAGGGTCCATAACTTTTGGACCCCCTGAACTATACAAGATGAACAGGGAGTGAAAGGGTCGGCTCACCATCCCTGGAGCACATTTACAGAGTCTTTCATCGCTAGTTGCAGTAGGGCAAAGAGACTCCAGGCGATAGACAGTGGACTACCATTTCTTTCCAGCATGGCCAATTGGCCATGCTGGAAAGGGCTGATGGGAATTGTAGTCCATAACATCTGGAGTGCCAAAGGTTCGCCACCATGGAGCTAGCTTGTAGGAACAAATGAGAAGAAGAAGGAGAAGGAGAAGCGTTTCGATTTATACCCCACCTTTCTCTCCTGTAAGGAGACTCAAGGTGGCCTACAAGCTCCTTTCCCCTCCTCATTCCACAACAGAGTTCAGAGAGAACTGTGACTAGCCCAAGGTCACTCTTGCAGCAGGAATGCAGGAGTGCAGAAACACATCTGGTTCACCAGATAAGCCTCAGCCACTCAGGTGGAGGAGCGCGGAATCAAACCCGGTTCTCCAAATTAGAATCCACCTGCTCTTAACCATTACACCACACCTCGGAGGAAATCCATTAGTGTTAGGTGGAGACTTTGAATCGCAAAGCAACATGAGGCAGGCAGTGGAGAGGACCTTCAGCATTGTGCCCCGTTTGTAGCAGCCATGACATCTTCAGTGTTGCTGCCGGCCATGAGAGGTACCCCATTTATTCTGGGTGGGATGAGGTAGAGCGGTATTGCCAAGACATGAAACAGGTGCAGGGTTTTCCGACTTCCTGCAGGCCACCCCGAAGGACCAGAAGGAGCCCACGAGCCCACAATAGCCTGAAGAACAGAGCTAGCTCTTCTCGTGCTAGTCGGCCCATGGCTTATACCTGCGGGGTACTTCATCATCTCCGTAGTGTATAGCGATGCTGTACGGACCCTCCCGGCTGGGGACGTAGCTCGCCGTCTGAGTGCCGTCTGCGTTGTCCACAACGTCTACCGGCTCGACAACCCCTGCAAGAAAACAGAAGGGCAACCGGTCGGAGAGAGCTGAAATGCAGGCAGGCGTGACTTGTAATACTTGGGTGGGCAATATTACCTTTGGGGCCTTGAACTTTCACCTGCAGGGGCTTTTCACACCACTTTACTGGTGTCGACATTGTGAATCCACTGAGGCACGCTACTGTCGACAACTCCTGGGCCAGGCCAGGACCGGAGCACTTTGACCTTTTGGGAAGAATCCACCAATTGCTACATCACTCACGGCACTTCTGAACGGGCTCCTCAAAGGAGGAAGAGGCTGCAAGGTCACAGGTTAGGCGATCCGTGAAATGCCATTCAGCCCTGGAATGAAGTGTGCTTGCCTATGGCTAGTTCTGAAAACGCACTGTCCTTCCCCATATCCTACTATCAGGGCGCCTCAATTTACCGGTGACCATTTCATAGCCATGGATCATATTCCCCATCAGCCCCTGCCGCTCCGGCCAGGGGCTGATGGGAACTGTAGTCCACGAACATCCGAAGTGCCAGAGTTGGATACCCCGTCCTACGTCATAGTTATAAGAAGCATATTTGCAAAGAGGAATCCTTATCAGCAAGGCCTCTCTGCAACCCAGCTGTGCTTCTTTGGCATTTGGACGGGCTGGACTGACTCTGGTTATAGTAAGCAGAGGCAAAACATTAGTGCCACAAAGCCTAGCAAGGTGGAAAATGGACATGCATTAAAAGGTGCTGACAGACCTAACAAAGTTTTATCTCTGATTCAGAAAGCACCCCCCCCCCCACCCTGATCCCTGCTTTGGGACTGGCACGTGGCAATGGTAGCCTGCTGAGATTCATCCATAAGGTCAGTACTTGGCATTTACTCGACAAATTCAAAAGCTGGCTGGAGGAAGAGGACATAACGGCCCCCTCCCTCTCCTTTATCTATAACAGTGATGGCTACAACCTTTCGGTGACCGAAAGTGCCCAAATTGCAACCCAAAACTCCACTTATTTATCGCGAAAGCGCCGCAACACGCACCGCAAACTTTAACCTGAATGCTGAGGTTTTAGTTTAGAAAACGCACAGTTGGTTAGGTATTTTGCAGAAGTTGTTGGCCTCGCTTTCGGCTAGCAACCACGCAACTCTTCTTAACGGGTGAACCAAATTCTGCCCTAGGAGGGAGTTTGTTCGTGAAGCAAAGCCCCATTGCCAGCAAACTCAGCCAATTTACTCCCCAGGTAAAGGATTGCATCCTTTAGTTCATTGCATGAAAATCAGGTGGGCTTTTTAACAGCCATTTACAGGGTTACTCACTTACACTGCTTCCCCAAAACTAGGTCTTAGGCTTTAATGCTAATATTCGAGCTCCAGCCCTGTACAGCTCTTAGATGTGTGTGTGTGTGTATGGGGGCCATTTCTCCTCCCACACATCACTTAACTCTGTTTGCACGTGCCCACAGAGAGGGCTCTGAGTGCCACCTCTGGCACCCGTGCCATAGGTTCGCCATCACTGATCTATAACATCAAGTGGATCCACCGCCTCATCCCCCCTCTGGGGCTCTGGATGAACTGAAGCTGGTGCCATCTTGTTTTAATGTTAGTTTAATGTTAATTTTAATAATGTTGTATTTTAATACGATAGGGTTTATTTATTAGAGTCAAGATTAACTCATAGCATTTATTGATTTTAATCTATTATTGTGTTCTGTTTATATGTTGTTCATCACTCTGATCACCGGGAGGGCGGTATATAAACTTAATAATAATAATAATAATAATAATAATAATAATAATAATAATAATAATAATAATAATAATAATAATAATAATAATAATAATAATAATAGCAGAGAACAGGCAGGTTTTAGGGCAGGCCGATCAACAGTCGACTACCGCCTGACCCAACAACATCTCATTGAAAATTATCTTCCAAGGGGCCCAACATTGCTCTTTGTAGATTTAAAGGTGGAATTTGATTCAATCCCCAGGTCTAGGCTAGGGGAAATACCGGAAGATACCGATATTGACAGACTTCAATTCCTCACTCGAGCACTCTGTGACCAATAGGCTTTAAGAGTTTGATGGGCAATGGCCACATGAAAGCAATGGCCTTCTGCTGCTGCTGCTCCCGAGCACCTGATCTGCTAGGGCAACGGCATCTCATGAATCCAACGGAAACCTTTTCAGCTCCCTTGCTGTTTATCTTCTAAGATCTTAAGAGTTATAAATTGGCAGTCCTGCCCGTGTGAACATCCAAGCTGTGCAATTTACAACCTTGCGTCCAGCAGTGTTCTACTCTAACTACAGTTTGTCCTCTGCCGGAGAACAGCAGAGGTGAAATTAGTACTGTGCAAAACTAGTACCTGCAAAAGTCACCCGCCCTGACCCAATCTTGTCCGATTAAGAAGCTAAACAGGGTCAGCCCTGGTTATTATTTGGATGGAGGTTGAGATAAACACTAAAATTTATAACAAAATAATTATTACATGGTGTACACAAAAAGGTTTGCTAAAAATGCAGGGCCAGGAATACGGTCTACATATTAAAAATTATCAGAACATAAGAAAGAGCCTGCTGGATCAGACCAGAGTCCATCTATCCAAGCTTTTCAGTATATTTTCGTTTAGTGGGTATTCATCAGGTGCCTTTGGGAGTTCACAGGCAGGATGTGAAAGCAATGGCCTTCATGGCGCTGCTGCTGCCCCTGAGCACCTGGTCTGTTAAGGCATTTCGGTAATCTCAGATCAAGGAGGATCAAGATTGGTAGCCATCGACCAGACTGAATTCTCCTCCACCAATCTGCCAATCAAGCCCTTGGTAAAGTTATCCAGGCGGAGTGGCTATCACTACCTCAATGTGGCAGCATATTCCAAACACCAATCACACGTTGCGTGAAGGAGTGTTTCCTTTTATTTGTCCTAATAAATTATCCTGATTATCCTAATCAGGATAAACTGGTGCACAGATCCTGTTGATGGTATAATCGTGATAAAGGATTGGTTCAGGACCATGCGTGTTTCAGCCTATCTGGTCTTCCTCAGTGGTCATGAATACAAAAGAATATTATTAAAAGAACACACACCCGGCAATGCACTTTACGGGTCTTTTTAGCTGAACATAGGAGACCTTGTATCTAGTGTGGGCTGATGTTGCCCATCCATACAAACCACGGGTCTTCCACCACTGAAATCGGCTCACACTGAAATTTGTGAAACGCCAGTGTTTCTGGACAGGGCGTTACATCAATCAGGGACCAACCGTAGTGGCCCGTATTTAGATGGGCAACCTCCAAGGAATACCAGGGTCGTGACACGGAGGCAGACAACGGCAAACCACCTCTGAACCTGTGCCCTGAAAACCCTACGGGGTGCCCGTAAGTCACTTGCTATCAGTAACAGACCAGGAAAGGGATTTGGGCGTCTTAGTTGATAGTTCCATGGGAATGTCAACTCAATGCATGGCAGCTGTGAAAAAGGCAAACTCTATGCTGGGGATAATTAGGAAAGGAGTTGATAATAAAACTGCAAGGATTGTCATGCCCTTTATATATAAAGCAGGAAAGTACCGCACTTGGAGTCCTATGTTCAGCCCTCTGGTCACGATTCTCAAAAGGATATCGAAGAGATAGAAAAAGTGCAGAGAAGGGCAATGAGGATGATTGAAGGATTGGAGCACCTACCTTATGAGGAGAGGCTGCAGCGTTTGGGACTCTTTAGTTTGGAGAGGAGACGTCTGAGGGGGGATATGATTGAAGTCTATAAAATTATGCATGGGGTAGAAAATGTTGACAGAGAGAAATTTTTCTCTCACAATACTAGAACCAGGGGCATCCATTGAAAATGCTGGGGAAGAATTAGGACTAATAAAAGGAAACACTTCTTCACGCAACGTGTGATTGGTGTTTGGAATATGCTGCCACAGGAGGTGGTGATGGCCACTCACCTGGATAGCTTTAAAAGGGGCTTGGACAGATTTATGGAGGAGAAGTCGATTTATGGCTACCAATCTTGATCCTCCTGGTTCTCAGATTGCGAAAATGCCTTTAGCAGCATCTTCAGGTGCTCGAGGATAAGCAGCAGCAGCAGAAGCTGCCATTAAGCTTTCACATCCTGCATGTGAGCTCCCAAAGGCACCTGGTGGGCCACTGCGAGTAGCAGAGAGCTGGACTAGATGGACTCTGGTCTGATCCAGCTGGCTTGTTCTTATGTTCTTATGATGGCATTAAAAACGTCACTCGGGGCCAGCATCATCGTACCCTGAGGAGGGGAGCTGCCACGGCCCTGGGTTTCTGGAAGGGCCCAGGGCTGCCGATCCCTCTCACCTATTTTGTCTGCACTTTGCTTTGCTCCCAGTGACACCTGTGCCCCAGTTCTCCTAGGAAAAAGAGCTGTACAAGAGCTCACAAGCAGGAAAGGACACAGAGGCAGGTTGGAGGACAGGAAGGCCTGGTGCGGGACGGAAACAGGCAGTGGAAACTCTCTCCTACCAGGGCTCTCAAGATCCCGAACACTTCTGTAGTTGGAGGCGACTCTTGGCATCTAGATAGTTGATCATAATTCATCAGCCCCTTCCAGCATGGCCAGTTGCCCATGCTGGAAGGGGCTGATGGGAATTGTAGTCCATTAACATCTGGAGTGCCAAAGGTTCGCTACCACTGCCCTAAAGCCACCCAAATTTTCTAAGGCACGAACGACAACCGGCTGCCCCATGGAAGACACAGAAGGGGGGAAAGAGGCAACCGTGCATGAGGAACTACAACTGCTATTGGAGAGGAGACGTTTGGAGAGGAGACGGCTGAGGGGGGATATGATTGAAGTCTATAAAATGATGCCTGGGGTAGAAAATGTTGACAGAGAGAAATTTTTCTCTCTTTCCCACAATACTAGAACCAGGGGCAATTCCATTGAGAAATGCTGGGGAAGTAAATTTGTAATCTCAATAAAGGGAAACATTTCTTCAAATGCTAACGCAGTGATTGGTAGGCTTTGGAATATACTGCCACATTGGTGAGGTGGTGATGGCCACTCACCTGGATAGCTTTAAAGGGGGCTTGGACAGATTTATGGAGGAGAAGTCGATCTACGGCTCCCAATCTTGATCTGCCTTGATCTCAGATTGCAACGTCGGTGCCTAGCAGACCAGGAAGATCGGGAGCAGCAAGCGTTGCCAGCAGCAGCAGAAGGCCGTTGCTTTCACATCCTGCCTGTGAGCTCCCAAAGGCACCTGGTGGGCCACTGCGAGTAGCAGAATGCTGGACTAGATGGACTCTGGTCTGATCCAGCAGGCTAGTTCTTATGTTCTTATGTTCTTATGCTAAGCTGAGGTCAGCCACCGATCCCACGGCGTCAGGCCACCCAGAGTACCTGGCACTTGGTGGCCCCCGTAAGTGACATTGAGGTTGTAGGTGCCGGGTTCGTAGGGGATGTACTCCACGGAGCAGCTGCCATCCTTGTTGTCAGTACAGGACATCTTTGCCTCAGACGGACCTTCGACAGCTAGGCCGAGCCCGCCGGTGCCAGCGCCCCTGGGAAGGAGAAATTTCAGCCAGTTGAAAGGGATGGGCTGAGGGCAGTCAAAGTGGAGTTAGAAGCAAAGCTGGTAGCTCCTCCCCAGGAAGAAGGAGAAGAATGACAGCAAAGCCAAAAACGTTCCGCTCGACTAATGCAGGAGTCTTCACCTTTTTAGACCTCCTGGCACAGTTGGAATTCTGACATGGGATGGTAGATGGAGTCACACTATGGCTGCCCCAGGAGATAGAGCTGGCCCCAAAACAATTGCCACAGCTCGACACTCCTTGCAAGCTGCATGTATTTAGCTGCCACCACGCTGGTGCCATGCAGATAAGGGGCTGACCAGCAGGGGGAGCTCTCCCGGGCACATTTTCAGTCTGCCACACAGCACTGGGGAACGCTTATAGGGGCTATTGCCGCAGCTTGTAAGTTCAATAGCACGGGACAAATAATTGTGGTGTTGGTGGCAGCGGCTGCCAAAGCAACATCAGACAAAATCTGCAGCGCCAACCAAATCTCCAGCAACCAATCAGAAGCCTTGCTGGGAAAAGCCCTACTTGGCCCCACCGCCTTCTGAAAAAAAAGCAGGTGCCAGAAAAGGTGTTGGCGGGCGTCAGGGCTACCCACGGGCACCACGTTGCAGAGCCCTGGACAAGTGCAGTGATAGGCTGACTTCGGTCTTGCACGATCTCACCCCAGAGCCCAGTGTAGAGATGCCCATGATTTTCACAAGCAAGGTGCCGATTTTCACTTGGAAGCAAATTGGGTCTCTGTTCTAAATGCCGATCGAGTACCGGGTCATGTTTAAAGTTTTGGTACTGACCTTTAAAGCCATTTGCGGCCTTGGCCCTGCTTATCTGAGGGACCGTCTCTCCCTATATCGCCCTTCTAGGCCCCTCCGCTCGTCGGAGGCGGACCTACTGGTGATCCCTGGCCCCAAGGCGATCCGGCTGGCCTCTACAAGGGCCAGGGCTTTTACAGCACTGGCCCCTACCTGGTGGAACAGGCTCCCACGTGAGATCAGGGCCCTGCGGGACTTACAAAGTTTCCGCAGGGCCTGTAAAATGGACCTGTTCCGCCAGGCGTTTGGCCAGCCGGGATGATGATGTCAACTTGCCATAAAAACATCTAGCCTCCCGTGGGCTCATAAAGGGGAAAGAAGAGCTGAAGCCATCTATAGTTTTAGTATTTTATGTATTTTAAGTAAATTATACATACGATGTTTTAAACTTTTATTGTTGATGGAAACCGCCCTGAGCCTTCGGGGAGGGCGGTATATAAATAAATAAATAAATAATTTACAAATCCTGAGTTCATGACTGATCTTAAAAAACTGAACCCAGGGTGCCCAGCTAGTTCAGTTCAGGCGGGCAATCACAGCAAGAATTCTGCTAATCAGCAACATTAAGAGAGCCACTGAAAGCCAGCCAATCATCCACTGCAGGCAGAGGGGCCTCTATCTTCTACCCACCACTTGGCAGAAGAGGTTTCTTCTGAAACCTGAACGCCCTTTCCTGAGCCAGACCGAGTGGCCAGATGTGTCGTGGACACAAAAAGCAGATTTCGAGCTTCAGCTCCCAGCCAATAGGCAGCTGCCGTGACGCTCTTGTACCCCCAGCTGCAATTTTTCACCTGGTCTCCACGGTGAATTTGTTCGGCTTGTTGGTGGTGCCGCTCTGAATGCCAGGACCGTGCACGCGAACCCTCGTGGGGTCACATCCTTCTGTGACTGGGACACGGAAAGGGCTGCTGGGCACTGGGCTCCCATCATAGGTCACGTCAATGGAGTGGACACCTGAAGCAACAACAGGTACAATTAGAAGGTGTGCGAGGAAGCAGAGATCCCACCCACAGCTTGCTGTCTGACAGATCTTGCTGTCGCAACCAGGAGCTGGCAGCTGCTACACCAAAGTGCCGTCAACTGACTGAGGGCGACCCCCGCCAGCGACTTTCCAGGCCAGTGAGAAGCAGAGGTGGCTTGCCACTGGTTTCCTCTGCAGAGCATCCCTTGGTGGTCTCTCATCCAGATCCCAACCCTGCTTAGTTTCCCACTCCCAGCAACTGCAACCAGAACAAGGGATTTCAAGGCAAGCAAGAAGCAGAGTGGGTCTGCCAGCCACTGTCTCCCTATGCAGAGTCTCCCCTGGTGGTCTCCCATCCAGGCACCAAAGCTGCTTAGATTCTCAGATCTACCAAGATCAGGCCACAGTATACCTTTCCATATCCCAGTTGACAGCTGCCTCCACTAAACACCTGGCTGTCAGGAGTCAGATGTTCTAGAACAGTGGTGGCAAACCTTTTCGAGACCGAGTGCCCAAACTGCAACCCAAAACCCACTTATTTATCGCAAAGTGCCAACACGGCAATCTAACCTGAATACTGAGGTTTTAGTTTAGAAAAAAATGGTTGGCTCTGAGACATGCGTTACTCGGGAGTAAGCTTGGTGGAAGTCGGTGGCTTTGCTTTGAAGCAACCGGGCAACTCTTCCAATGGGTGAATCACGACCCTAGGAGGGTTTGCTCAGAAGCAAGCCCCATTGCCAGCAACCGAGCTTACTCCCAGGTAAAGGATCGCGCTTTAGTTCTTCACATGAAAATCAGTGGGGTTTAAAAGCGCTTAACAGGGTTACGTACACTGCTTCCCCAAAACTAGGTCTTAGGTTTAATGCTAATAATCAAGCCCAGTGGCCCAGGCCAGCCTAGATGTGTGTGTTTGCGCGTGCCCACAGAGAGGGCTCTGAGTGCCACCTCTGGCACCCGTGCCATAGGTTCGCCACCACTGTTCTAGAAGCCTGGCCTGATGCAAACCTTCTCAGCTAACCTCAGGCAGGACTCGATGTTCCTCATGCCATGCGCCTACTTCTCCTAACTCAGGGGTGTCCAACTCTGGTGCTTCAGATGTTCATGGACTACAATTTGCAATTGGCCATGCCAGGAGGGGCTGATGGGAATTGTAGTCCATGAACATCTGAAGCGCCAGAGTTGGACAGCCCTGTCCTAACTCAACCAACCAACATATTTTGCTACCCGAGGAATGGAAGTCTCAATACAGCATCCCTCCCCAAGAGGCCCCAGGACAGCAGACCTTTTATGGACACGTCTCTGGGCTTAGTGAGGGGTGCTGTAGCTGATTCCATGTGGTGTGAGCTGACCATGTGTTGTCCACTGCAGTCTGGACTTGCCCTGTTTAGTGACAGGATCGGCCCTAGCTTGGAGATTCAACATCCTGAGTTCCAGTCACTGCCTTGAGTCAGTTCGGTTTTCCAGCTTGCATCAGCTGAGCAAGGAAGAACTTATACCCCACATTTCTCTCCTGTAAGGAGTCTCAAAGTGGCTTATAAATTCCTTCCCTTCCTCGCCCCGCAGCAGACGCCTCATGAGATAGGTGGGGCCGAGAGAGTTCTGAGAGTACCGTGACTGGCCCACAATCACCCAGCAGGCTACATGTGGAGAAGTGGAGAATCAAACCCAGTTCTTCAGATTAGAAGAAGGGCTGGTTTTTGGTTTTTCTCCTTTTAAAACATCTCAAAGCGGCTAACGATCAATTGCCTTCCTTTCCTATCTACACTGCAGACCCGTTGTGTGGCAGCTGGGGGTTAAGAGAGTTCGAAAAGAATCGTAACTGGCCCAAGGTCACCCAGTGGGCTTAGTTCTTCAGAATAGAACAGTGGTGGCGAACCTATGGCACGGGTGCCAGAGGTAGCACTCAGAGCCCTCTCTATGGGCACGTGCAAACAGAGTCGCCCCCACCACCCCACACACATCTAGGCTGGCCTGAGCCACTGGCTCAATTATTAGAATTAAGCCAAATACCTAGTTTTGGGGGAGCAGTGTAGGTAACCCTGTTAAGCGCTGTTAATCCCCACTGATTTTCATGTGAAGAACTAAAGCATGATCCTTTACCTGGGAGTAAGCTCAGTTGCTGGCAGTGGGGCTTGTTTCTGAGTAAACCCTCCTAAGGTCGTGATTCACCCGTTGGAAGAGCTGCACGGTTGCTTCAAAGCAAAACCACCAACACCTCGGAGTCAACCGTTTTTTCCTAAACTAAAACCTCAGTATTCAGGTTAAATTGCCGTGTTGGCACTTTGCGATAAATAAGTGGGTTTTGGGTTGCAATTTGGGCACTCGGGCTTGAAAAGGTTCACCATCACTGGAATAGAAGAACCACAACACCACGCTGTGCACCTTCTTACAAGGATGTACCCCTCTTTCCAACTAAGGAAAGCCTTCACAAGAACACACGGGTGCATTAATGCAAGCCTCATCCCCTACCCCAGTGTCTCGGGAGTTCCCTACCAGGGGTCCTTGGACAGCGATCGCATGCCCCCTGTGGGTTCCACAGACTTCTGTGGGCATGGTACTCCACGTGCAGTAGGTACTCTATCTCCTGATGTCGCTAACAACACGTAGCTGTCTGTCAGGTTCCCGGAGGGGTTGGACACCCTCGTTTTGACGTGAGGCCCTCCAGCCTTGCTCAGGGCTCGGGCGTCTACACTGAATTCTGTCGTGGCCTCACGGAACACACCTAGGTGAGCAGAAGCAGTGTTGGAAGACACATTGCATGGGTGAAGTTGGAAGAAGAGGAGGAGGAGGAGGACAAGGAGTTTGGATTTGTATCCCCCTTTCTCTCCTGTAAGGAGACTCAAAGGGGCTTACAATCTCCTTACCCTTCCCCGCACACACAGCAAACACCCTGGGAGGTGGGTGGGGCTGAGAGAGCTCCGAGAAGCTGTGACTAAGAACATAAGAACATAAGAACTAGCCTGCTGGATCAGACCAGAGTCCATCTAGTCCAGCACTCTGCTACTCGCAGTGGCCCACCAGGTGCCTTTGGGAGCTCACCTGCAGGATGTGAAAGCAATGGCCTTCTGCTGCTGCTGCTGCTCCTGAGCACCTGGTCTGCTAAGGCATTTGCAATCTGAGATCAAGGAGGATCAAGATTGGTAGCCATAGATTGACTTCTCCTCCATAAATCTGTCCAAGCCCTTTTTAAAGCTATCCAGGTTAGTGGCCATCACCACCTCCTGGGGCAGCATATTCCAAACACCAATCACACGTTGCGTGAAGAAATGTTTCCTTTTATTAGTCCTAATTCTTCCCCCCAGCACTATTTTATTAGTCCTAATTCTTCACGCAACGTGTGTCCTAACACTATTTTATATAGTTATAGTCCTAACACTATTTTATTAGTCCTAATTCTTCCCCCCAGTGACTAGCCCCAGGTCACCCAGCTGGCGTGTGTGGGAGTGCCCAGGCTAATCTGAATTCCCCAGATAAGCCTCCACAGCTCAGGTGGCAGAGCTGGGAATCAAACCCGGTTCCTCCAGATTAGATACACGAGCTCTTAACCTCCTACGCCACTACGCCCCTTCTGGTTACTTTTTAAAGCCATCTGTGCCTTTGGCCATTACTACACCTTGTGGCAGCAAATTCCACCTTTAAAGCACTCATCAATAGACCAACGCTCCATGAGGTATGAATGCAATGAGCTATCAATGCAATGGCTTGAGAATCCGATTTCTGAAAAACGTGTACACTCTTTTCTAAAGCCGTCTAACAATGGCCAGCAGACGGCCTACCATTCAGCCCAGCCTGCTTACAAGTCCTCACCTTGGCCTTCCACTCCCGGACCGTACACTTTAACACCTGAAGTGTCCACCGCGGCCTCCACGTTGAGCTTGCTGGGGAAGTTTGGAACCGGCTGCCCTCCGTACTTGATGGTGATGGTGTAAATCCCTGGGCAGAGCGGGATGTACGTGATGGTGTAAGTGCCGTCCCCATTGTCCCAAGCACGCGGACCTCCTGCCTCCGCGATGCCGCCTTCACAGAGATAATCTCAATGGTCAGCTCTGCGTGACCGGCGCTGGAACAGTCCACACTGAACTCTCCGGCTCGCCCCACCGTGGCATGTTCCAGCCCGGGTCCAGAACACTTCACTTTGGATGGGTCGAAGCCGGGCGCCACCTGGGCTTTGAACGGAGAGCCGGGCACATGGGTGTTGGCAAAGAGAATGTTGATGTTGTATTCGCCGGGCTCGGTGGGCAGGTAGGACACGGAGCAGGTGCCGTCCCCGTTGTCCAGGCACTCGATCTTGGCCTCGCAAGGGCCTTCCACGGTCAGGCCGAGACCCCCATTCCCAGCCCCTTTGGTATCGATGGTGAAGGGAGCAGGGGATCCAGCCAAGCCCCCCTTCAGGCCTGGTCCATAGGTCTTCACCTGAGGCGAGAGAAGACGGGCCGTCACCTTTGAAGTCCACGGACACAGAATAATTCCTTCCAATCAAAGCACACCCTTCTGAGAATGCTATTTATTTATTTAAGTTTCTACCCCCACCGATATGCAAGACCTCTAGCCGGCTGCAGCATTAAAACATCCTTGTGAAAACACCACAACATATGAAAGTACGTCCCAAGCCCATCTCCCCACCCCCCACCCGCAGCATCTCAGAATGGGTGTCCAGGGAGACCAAACAACCACCTGGGCGAAGTGGAAAGTCTTGGTCAGGTGCCTAAACCCATGAAGGGTAGTCACCCAGCAAATCTCTGCCTGGGGGGCAGTCACAGAGAAAGCAATCCCATGTACCCCTGGAGGGAGTACCGCAAGGAAAGGGAGGGGGTACAACAAGGAGAGCTCCCCCCCACCCCATGACCTCAGTGCCCAGGCAGGTACATACGGGTGTAAGCGTTCCATTAGACAGGTAGGGTCCAAGCCATTTAGGGCTTCCTACATTAATGTCAACACCTTGAATTGGGCCCGGAAGTGAACTGGGAGCCAATGCAGTTCCTCGAGGACAGGTGTGGTGAGCATCTGGCCAGATGTACCAGCAAGTAGACAAGCTGCCACATGCTACGCCAGCCTCCAGATCATCTTCAAGGGCAGCCCAGGTAGACCGCGTGACAGTAATCCAATCGGGGAGGTTAGCGGAGCGCGTGACACTGTGGTCGGGTTCCCTGTGCCCAAAACTAGGTGGAGCTGGTGAATTATCTGGTATTTCAAGGAACGGCAGGTTGGCACCGCCCCAATGCAACATGCTTTTGAGTGTGGGATATAAATCCAATAAAATAAATATATAAATAAATGCTTGAACCGGGGTCTCCAAGATCTCCTTGCCCTGCACGACCCCTCCTATGTCAAGCTGGCTATAGAAGAGGAGTTTGGATTTATATCCCCCCTTTCTCTCCTGCAGGAGACTCGAAGGGGCTTACAATCTCCTTGCCCTTCCCCCCTCACAACAAACACCCTGTGAGGTGGGTGGGGCTGAGAGAGCTCCGAGAAGCTGTGACTAGCCCAAGGTCGCCCAGCTGGCGTGTGTGGGAGTGTACAGGCTAATCTGAATTCCCCAGGTAAGCCTCCACAGCTCAGGCGGCAGAGCTGGGAATCAAACCCGGTTCCTCCAGATTAGATAACCAAGCTCTTAACCTCCTATGCCACTGCTGACCCCTCCTATAGAGGCCAGTTCGGCTGGATGGTAGCATTCAGACGTGTTCTGCTTCATGCAGGTTCTGATTTAGGAATGCACAAACCTCCAAGGCACTGGGACAGAATCTATTATGCCTGTCCTGAGACCCTACCTTGGACGGGTTGGTGGGAGGAACGGCCTCCACAGGAAAAGGGCTCCCTGGGACAGGGACGCCGTCGTAGGTGACGTCCACTTCATAGGGTCCCTCTTCACGGGGGATGAATTTCACAACGCTGTTGTCTGGGCTGAGGCCCGGTTCCACTTTGCAGGGCACTGGTTTGCTGGAAGGACCCACGATCTTGGTGGACACCTTGCCTTGACCGCCAGCCCCCTTGGACTTGACCGTGAACTCCTGGTCCTTGCCCACTTCCACCTCTGCAAGAAATATCACACACACGTGTCAGAGGTTCACCCGCAAAGCGGCCTGAGGAGTTCTCGGCACCCCCCACAGATCAAGACATCACACCCGCAACGGCGCACTCGCGTCCTGCCTTTTGCAAAGTCTGAAAACAGCCGCACGTTCCAAGCTGATTTGTGTTTTGAGAGCTTCCACAGCCGAAGGAGATACTTTGCGGTTGAGGTTACGTAGGGAAAAGGGAAGGATGCTGGCATGACTAATCTGTTCGGGAGAACAAAGGAACCTGGGCCTGTTTCCAACAATTAGGCCCTGGCTTGTCTTCAGGAACAAAAAAAACGTTTGTGAGATGCCAGTAAGGACGTCTCCGAGGGCAGGAATGTAAGTCTGGTTTTCTCTCACAGAATCAGGAAGGACTCGGGGGCCCGCAACGGCCAGCGAATGTGAGGGTGGTCAAGTCACCAGTTCTTCTCATCAGAGCAGACAACCAGAACTGTTTGATTTGAACACTGCTGGAGATAAAGAAGAATTTGCAGGAATTCCTGGGGCAAGGACTGTACCACGTGGTATGGCCCGGCTAGGTGCATGTGGCGGCTATGAAAATGCGGGGGCTGGAAGTTGAAAACCAGCATTCCCCTTTGAGGCCTGAATTAGATATGGCCCTGCATAAGTATCCAGCACGAACAGTATAACTAAAGTTTGCTGGCGTTCTGCTTTAATACACATCAGGGGACAGAGGTTTAGTAGGATCTTCCCATGAGTCAGTGGCACAGAAAGAGCCTCAACATTTCCACAGCTTGGTAATGCTGTCAAGTCACAGCTGATTCATAACAACTCTGGAGGGGTTTTGAGGCAAAAGCCCAGCAGCAGCAGCAGCAGATTGGATTTATATCCCCCCTTTCTCTCCTGTAGGAGACTCAAAGGGGCTTACAATCTCCTTTCCCTTCCCCCCTCACAACAAACACCCTGCGAGGTGGGCGGGGTTGAGAGAGAGAGAGAGCTCCAAAGTGCACAAGCTAATCTAGTTCACCAGATAAGCCTCCACAGCTCAAGTGGCAGAGCAAGGAGTCAAACTCAGCTCCTCCAGATTAGAGTACACCTGCTCTTAGCCACGACTGCTCCTGGTTGGAACTGCCTGCCTCTGCAGAGCAGCCCTGGATTTCCTCGGCGGTTGCCCATCCAAGTACTAACCAGTAGAAACAAAATTACGTCAAGCCAAACACACAAAGCAGATTCAAGGAAAGAGTCACAGTCCAAGTGGAGCTGATGAGATACGTACTGTCGTCCAGTCCTGAAATCTTGATCTTGCTGAGGTCCAGGGTAGGCGCCACAGCGACGTTGAAGGGGCTTTTAGGGATGTGATCCCCGCCGTAGGTCACGTTCACTCCAATGTTACCCTGAAAGAGACCAGAACTGCCGTTACCTACAAACTAGGGCAGCTCGCCGTCTCGCCCACAGGCGTAACTCGCTAAGCTAGTTCATGGAGCAGGCTTGAGGCCTACTTCTCCACCAACGACCACCTTCAAGTGAGAATGAAGGTTCAGTGGGATCAGGCTCTGCCATAATAGAACTGAAGTAGAGGACTCCATATGGGCAAATGTGTCTCCATGTGCCAGCTGCCCCCATTACAGGAGAATAAGGTGAAACGAGGGACCTGAGGAGAACCCTTCGAAACCACTCTTCTCTAGAACAAGGATCCCCGGGATTCGACTTTCTTTTTCTTGTACTTGTCCAAAAGCTGACCAGCAATTAGCATCAACTCAAAAAGAGGCAAACGTCTAGAACGGGAGTGCCCGTGGGCACCGGACAATACCTTCCCTACTGCCCGCTCAGTGCTTTTAGAAAGCGGACAACGCTAGGTGGGGCTTTTGTCCAACAAGGCTTCTGATTGGCTGTTCAGATTAAAAGGCATCTTGTTTAAAAGAGCTTCCCTCTGAAATATTGAGGTGTCACTATCAGAGTCACATATAAGCTCCCTCTCTGACATCTTGTGGTCGGTTCCACCACCTGGGGCGGCCATTTTGTGACTGTGCCCACCACCTTGGGTCAGAATTCCAAAGGTCTTCATAGGCTGAAAAGGTTGGGGACCCCTGGCGCAACATTTGAAGCAGCAAGATCACATTTATTTTTCTTATTTTGTGAAATACCCTGCCCTATCTCACCCAAGGCCGGGCTCAGGGTGGCTTTCACAGAATCATAGAGTTGGAAGAGACCACAAGGGCCATCAAGTCCAACCCCCTGCCGTGCAGGAACACACAATCAAAGCACTGGGTCCCAAACATACTCAAACATAACTTTTGGTAGCGATCTATGGCTTCCAATCTTGATCCTCCTTGATCTGAGATTGCAAATGCCTTAGCAGACCAGGTGCTCAGGAGCAGCAGCAGCAGCAGCAGGCCATTGCTTTCACCTCCTGCACGTGAGCTCCCAAAGGCACCTGGTGGGCCACTGCGAGTAGCAGAATGCTGGACTAGATGGACTCTGGTCTGATCCAGCAGGCTCGTTCTTATGTTCTTATAACTTAACTAGCGGGGCCCGGCCACGCGTTGCTGTGGCAATTGTCCTTCTCATCACAGTCCACAACCCACACAGATGTCCATGCAGGCCCAATGATCCGCAGCATAGCCTTTTGGGGTGGTCAAATGGAATCCCTCTTTCCCTTTTCAATTCACATTGTTATATGGTGATGTCTTGTGTTTTTAGTATAAGGTAACCCTTCCCATTCCACAACGGAACTGTCCAGAGTGCGAATCCCGCTGTCCATGAGGCTGGTTGATGCGCACAGTCCTGGCTTGGGTAAGGCAGAACTGGGGCAAGGAGGCTGTCCCAGTCAGGCAGCAGAGGCAGGGTGGTGAGGCGCTCAGATCGAGGCCAGCTCCCTGGGTTCTTAAAGGGCCATGTGCAAAAGAAGCCGAGCCAGTAGTGTTGGTTCGCCCCCACCCCATGGATTTTCTTAGAAGAAGAAAGGCAAACTCCACCTCGGCTTTTTAGTAAAAAGAGAGCTGTGGTGAATAAGTGGGTGGAGGAAGGGTAAGTTGGATGTGAGGGAGGGCAGAGTGAGGTGTGTGAGGATGAGCTGGATGTGTGTTGTGTGGTAGCAGTGGGTGAGGCACAGAGAGTGAAAGTTACTGCATGTGAGGGGGGAACCCCACCTGACGTCTCACACGGCAAAGTGTGTATGTGTTTCACTTCCCCTCGTATTACCTAACAGTATTGCCTATTTACTGTTTTCATTGCTCCTCTCTGCCCATCTGCACAAACATCCTAAGCCCTCATCCTAAGCCCTCAGGCCACAGAAGACATGCTGCACGGACATTCTAAGGGTGACAGTTAAACAGAGGCAGCTTCATGGCCTGGTGCGCCAGGAAAAAGACGTTTTACCTGGCTCAGGTATGGACTTTCGGCGGTTTGAAGGTCCGATTACCTGCCCGCAACAGGGAGGGACATCATGTGAAAATTGGGGGGGCGATCCGTCCAGCCGTTTCGGCGTTAGGGAGTGACTAACAAAGTCACTGTTTGCTTTTTATATATATAGATAACATCAATCAAGACAATTTAGTGCAATAATTAAATTAAATTTTAAAACACTGTAACAGTTGAGGGCAAATAAATGGGTCTCCACAGGACCCTTACATAGCCTAATTCATCCCTGAATTATTTACATATCCAATTCTTAATTACTGGGACAGAGGAAGGGGAGACGACAATCGGGAGGTCAGCTATAGCCACTAGTCAAGCATCCCCCTATTTTCCTTGCCCTCACTTACTTGCTGGACCGGGGTATACTTGACGGTATAGGTGTTGTCGTGGTGATCAATTATTTCGGAGTCTCGGACAGCTTCTCCCTTTGCTGGCCCAGTGAACTGGACATCTAGTTTGGCTTTGCCAGCTGCCTTGGTGTTGACTGTGAAGTATGTTGGTTTGCCAATTTCTACGCCTGTTAGAAAAGCAACGGGACGTTATACAGAGCTGCAGAAACCGATGGGTTGAGCTTTGACAGAGAATTTGACAGCGACTGCTGCCCTCCCCCACCTACCTCCCAGCTGTCATTCCTCAGCCTCCTGGTCAACGTTGAGTCCACACAAGGTTTCAAGTAATTAAAGAACACTTTCCCACTTTTATTTTATTCCAAGACACTACAAGAGCTTCCAAAGGTACTTTCTCAAATAGACTCCGCAAGTGGAGCAGTAAGAGAATGCAGAGTTGGATACGATACGGCCAGCAGGAGGCAGCAATTTAATTAGAAGATAACTTTGGATTTATACTCTGCTTTGCTTAACCATAAGGAATCTCAAAGTGGTTTCCAAGCTCCTTTCCTTCCTCTACCACAGTGGTGGCGAACCTTTGGCACTCCAGATGTTATGGAATACAATTCCCATTGGCCATGCTGGCAGGGGCTGATGGGAATTGTAGCCCTTAACATCTAGAGTGCCAAAGGTTCGCCACCACGGCTCTACCATGTGAGGTAGGTGGGGCTGAGAGAGTTCAGAGAAAATGGTAACCCAGTCCAAGGTCATTCAGTAGGCTTCATGTGGAGGAGTGGGGAAAGAAACCTGGGTCTCCAGATTAGAATCCACCTGCTCTTAACCACACCATGATGGTTCTCTTAATGTTGTTAAGGTAAAGTGTGCTGTAGAATCCCAGCCAATTCGTGACCACCCCGACATTACAACTTTAATTTGCATGAGCACAGCCAATAACAAACCCTGCTTTACAATCCTCCCACATACACTTTCAGAATAGCGTTATGGCGTAAGGCCGTGGTGGCGAACCTGTGGCACTCCAGTTGTTCATGGACTACAATTCCCATCAGCCCCTGCCAGCATGGCCAATTGTGGAGCCCTGACTTTAGCTGACAGGCCAGCGTGTGAACAAGAGAGGCTGTTTAGAGGGGTATAGTTGGACATATTGCAGCGCTCCCGGGGTCTGAACAGCTGCATCAGCCGAAATTCCTCTTCCTCAAAACCTCAGTATTGGAACCCTGCCCAGTCCTGAGCTAGGCCACAGTATCCCTAGCTTCACGGACCCAGACCCGCTCCAGGCCTAGCTCCCCAACTCACCACTCCTGTGGAGCCCGGGCCACAGTATCCCTAGCTTCACGGACCCAGACCCGCTCCAGGCCTAGCTCCCCAACTCACCACTCCTGTGGAGCCCGGGCCACAGCATCCCTAGCTTCACGGACCCAGGCCCGCTCCAGGCCTAGCTCCCCAACTCACCACTCCTGTGGAGCCCGGGCCACAGTATCCCTGAAGCTTCACGGACTCCAGACCCTCAGCTTCCAGGCCTAGCGCCTCCCTCAACTCACCACACTCCTGTGGGAGCCCGGGCCACAGTATCCCTAGTTTCACGGGACTCCAGACCTGGGCTTCCAGGCCTAGCTCCCCAACTCACCACTCCTGTGGAGCCCGGGCCACAGCATCCCTAGCTTCACGGACCCAGGCCCGCTCCAGGCCTAGCTGCCCAACTCACCACTCCTGTGGAGCCCGGGCCACAGCATCCCTAGCTTCACGGACCCAGACCCGCTCCAGGCCTAGCTCCCCAACTCACCACTCCTGTGGAGTCCGGGCCACAGTATCCCTAGCTTCACGGACCCAGACCCGCTCCAGGCCTAGCTCCCCAACTCACCACTCCTGTGGAGTCCGGGCCACAGTATCCCTAGCTTCACGGACCCAGACCCGCTCCAGGCCTAGCTCCCCAACTCACCACTCCTGTGGAGTCCGGGCCACAGTATCCCTAGCTTCACGGACCCAGACCCGCTCCAGGCCTAGCTCCCCAACTCACCACTCCTGTGGAGTCCGGGCCACAGTATTCACTTCAGCTTCACGACCCAGACCTCGCTTCCAGGCCTCCAGGCCCTCCCCCAACTCACCACTCCTGTGGAGCCCGGGCCACAGTATCCCTAGCTTCACGGACCCAGACCCGCTCCAGGCCTAGCTCCCCAACTCACCACTCCTGTGGAGTCCGGGTCCCTCAGCCTTAACCTTGCTGGCATCATGGGAAGGATCCACTTTGATCCGGATGGGGCTGGTGGGGGTGGTCTGCAGGGGGTCAACAGGAAGCAAAAGACAGAACGGTTACTACGACCCCGGTGGAGTCCTTTCCGCTTCCTACAGAAACTGCCACCGCAGCAAGAGGCCTTACCTGGTCAGCGAAAAGCACCATGATCGTGTAGTTGCCAGCCCCGCGGGGCGTGTATTTGACCGTGAAGGTGTCGTTGTCATTTCGGATGATGTCGAAGTCGATGTCTGCCTCCGCCGGGCCCACCACACCCGGGGCGCACTTGATGCCAATGCTCACATCGCCTTTGGCGGGAGACAGAACAGAATAGGGTCAGTGCCGGGGGGGACGCAGCTGCCTGAACCTGATGTTCCTACAGCAAAACAAACCCCTGAGTGGTCCATTGGAGCCACTATCGATAAAACTGCAGGTGAATGTATTGCGTAAGCTTGCTAACAATTAGAAGAGAAACAGCTGCCAGGGAAGCAATAAAAAGAACCATAAAAGAAAGAGCTAGTAGACTCTAACTTGGAGAACTGGCCTTGATTGCCCACTCTGTGGCAGACTGTAATCTGGTGAACTGGATTTGTTTCCCTGCTCCGACACATGAAGCCTGCTAGTTGATCTTGGGCCAGTCATAGTTCTCTCAGAACTCTCTCAGTCCCACCTACCTCACAAGGGGTCTGTTGTGAGGAGAGGAAGGGAAAGGAGTTTGTAAGCTGCCTTGAGTCTCCTTACAGGTCAGAAAGGTGGGGTACAAATCCAAACTCCTCAACTCTTCTTACACCCCAGTTTTTCTCTCCCTTTAAGGTATCTCAAAGCGGCTGACAATCACCTTCCCTTCCTCTCCCCACAACTGAGACCTTGTGGGGCAGGTGGGGCTGAGAGAACTGTGACTGGCCCAAGGTCACCCGGAAAGCTTCATATGGAGGAGAGGGGAAATAAACCCAGTTCACCAGATATAGGGTCCACTGCTCATGTGGAGGAGTGGGGAATCAAACCGGGTTCTGCAGATTAGAGTCCGCTGCGCTAGCCAGGGTGTTAAAAGTTTAAAAAACGGTTTCAAAAGTGTCAGGGCCAGAGCATAGCAAAGGTTGCACCAGGGCAAAAAAATTAGCACGAAACTGCTTAGTATTGTCAACCCAGATAGGCAGCAGACCTGCAAACTGCCTGGTCCTCTTAACTGCAGACACCAGAGATTGAACCGGGGACCACCTGCACGCAAAGCAGACGCACCATCAACTGAGCCACAGCTCTTCCCCAGGAACCTGGACCCATGAAGCTGCCTTTTACTGAGCTAGACTGCTGATTTCACCGAGGTCAGCTCTGTCTGCTCAGTCTCCAGGGTCTCAGGTGGAGGTCTCTCCCACCGCCCGTTTCCTGGTCCTTTTAACTGGAGACTCAACCAGACACCACCTACAAGTCAAGCAGACGCTCTAGCCCTGAGCCCGAAGGGACCCGCTGTAGAAGTGAACAATTCATATTGGCCTTTCCACACCACACAAAACATTCCCAGGCAGGGAATAAAACATTTCCTCCACGGACTTCCGGATGGTTGTTAGCCCAAAATGTTTTCTTTCTGGCCTGAGAAAAAGTTTTATTTTGCATGCTGTCCCCATTTTTTGTGTGAAAATGTCTTGAAAATGTTTCCACTGCTGGGCGACCTCTTTAAAATGTTTCCCATACCCACTGGCGTAATGCCCATTGGGCAAGATGGGCAGCTGCCCAGGGCATCACCTTGTGGGGGGCATCAAAATGCTGGGTTCGTTTTTGAGTATTTTAGTGGTTTTCCATTTTTGGCCTGCAGGGGGCGCAGTTTTTAGGCTAGCGGCACCACAATTGCAGCGTATCATCAGGAGATTGTCCTTATGCCACCCCCCAAGTTTGGTGAGGTTTGGTTCAGGGAGTCCAAAGTTATGAACTCCCAAAGGGGGTGCCCCTATTCCCCATTGTTTCCAGTGGGAGCTAATAGGAGATGGGGGCTACAGTTTTGAGGGTCCATAACTTTGGCCCCCCTGAACCAAACTGCACCAAACTTGAGTGGTATCATTAGGGCAGTCTCCTGATGAGACCCTAAAAGTTTTGAGACTGTGCCTTCAGAAATGTGCCCCCCACAGCCTGCAACCCCCATTGACAGCAATGCAGAAAACTCAATGAAGAACAAAGATTCTTGGGCAAATTTCTAGGATGTTCTGTAGGGGGTGCATTTTTGTATGTATCGGCACCAAAATTTCAGGGCATCATTTGGAGATGATGGCATCCCCCCAAGTTTGGTTCAGGGGGTCCAAAGTTATGGACCCTCAAAGGGTAGCCCCCATCTCCTTAGCAAAGAATGGGGGATGGGGCACAGTTTCTCCCTGCAGGCACCAATGTCCTGGTGCAAAAAAAAAATTGGTCATGGTGGAGTGGCCGCCCATGGGGGGGGGCATCCAACTCAGGTTTTGCCCAGGGCTACAGTTTGCCCAGGGCTGCCTCGTTACGCCCCTGCCCATACCTCTCCCTCAGTCCCTGGATTTCCTCACTGGTGCCATTTTCTGAGCTCGTGCTGGCCGTCTCACATAGTATTTTCATCAGGTTTTTAAAAATTATTTGGCGGGGTCGTGTCTATGCAGTTACGTAGACAAGACTCCTAGAGAATCGCAGCACGAGGCTTCGAGGCTTCGTGCCTATAAATCTAAGTAGTTTTTAAAAAACAGAACCACCATAAAAGGGCAGCCAGGAAGCCTTTTTCGAGAGGGTGAGTGCAGAGCAACAAGAGGTTTTGAAAATGTTTCCAAACGTTTTCAGGGGCTTGTGTGGAAAGGTATCAATTTCTCAATGGATGCAACGTTAACAACTCCACTTGGATTCCCACTGCAGTAGATGTTTCTTTATGTCAATCTTTTCATATCTGGGGACATCGCAATGGTATAACACAAGGAATGTGAAATCTGTTTCTTCGTGTCTTTCTTCCAGAAAATGTTGCACTAAAGGTTCTTGTATTTTGGCTAATCTTACATTTGATTTGTGCTCCATTATTCTGATCCTGAGATTTCTCATCGTCATTCCGATATAATATAGTCCACATTTACATTATATAAGATACACACAATTCATGGTTTGGCAGTTGGAAAACTGCTTCAAGTGCCACTTATAGTTTGTATTCCAGTCTTCAAATATTTTTGTGTTTTGGGATAGATTGCAGACTGCACAATGGCCACATCTGTAGTGTCCTACAGTGGGTGGGAGATACATTTTTGGTGCCCTATAATCTGATCTAATTAATTTTTTGCCTTAGACTTTGTGTCTTTCTAAACCCAATTTTGGGCATATTTCCACATCCTGGTATATCCGATATTAGATGCCAATGTTTAAATATGACATTTTTGATACCTTGTGTTAAGGAAGTGAAGTTAACTGCCCAATTTATACCTTCCGTCTTTTTTGTTGTTTGTCTGGATTGTAGTAACTTATCTCGGGAGATAGATTGAATGCGTTCCCAAGCTGTTCTTAACACGGGTATCGGATACCCTCTTTCCTGGTAATCAGACAATATCATATAAGCTTCCAATAGGAATGCAGGTTCCTCTGTGGCATTTCTCTTAGCCTTTACAAGCTGGCTGAATGGTAAGTTGTCTCTCAAGTGCCTGGGGTGATACGACTGATAATGAAGGGCATGGTTGGTATCAGTCGGCTTGTGATAAGGCTTAAAAAAGATTTTTCCTTGGTTGTCTATATTTATAGTTGTATCTAGGAAGTTTATGTTAGATGTATCCTTTGTTCCTGTAAACTTAATGAATACGTGTCGTCCATTAAGCCATTGGATAAATTCCGTTACTTCCGTATTGGGTTTCACTATAAATAATAAGTCGTCTATGTATCTTTTATATAGACCAGGGGTAGGGAACCTGCGGCTCAAGAGCCGCATGCGGCTCTTCTGCCCTTGCACTGCGGCTCCACGAGCTGAGCTGCTGCCCCATCCTTGCCCGCCCTGCAGGCAGCAGGGTGGGTGCACCAACTGTCCGCAGCCGGCTGGGCCGCACCACGGGCTTCCCCTCTCATCTGCCCCGTTGGAGCGGGGCGGGCGCTTTCCCAGCAGCTGGCGAGGCCGAGCCGCTGGCCCCATCCTTGCCCGCCCTGCAAGCAGCAGCGCGGACAAATCCATGCGCTTCTCAGAATGAGCGGAGTAAAAGGTAAAAAACCCCAATATATACAGTGTTATCTTCATTTTAAATGTCAAAAATTACTTGCGGCTCCAAGTGTTTTCTTTTCCCATGGAAAACGGGTCCAAATGGCTCTTTGAGTGTTAAAGGTTCCCTACCCCTGATATAGACTAATATTCTCATAGTATGGTAACTTGCATAAGAAACTTATAAAAACTATGCAACATGCAACCTCACTCACGGAATACTTTAAATCCAACAGATGTTGTAGGGTGATGTGATATGTGTAGTATTGTAAGAGTCTAGGCTCTAATGTTGTTTGCACTTTTCACTGGTTGCACTTTATGTATTGCACTTTATATGTGGGCTTAGCGCAATTGACAAAGCAGCGGTTGATGCGGCGCGTTTGTTGTTTGTGGGCTTGTGTGGAAAGGGCCATTATGCCAAACTGTGGCTTGCACAATGTCTTAACTGAGCCACGGATTGTAAAGCTGACCAGCCTCGGTGCTCCAGCAGTAGAGAGAACGCAGCCCTGGGACTGGACCACATAACATCTGGATGCTTAGTTTACATGTGCAGATGGAAATTCATAGCTGCTACAGGAATGGAACCGGCTTCGCTCAACTGGCCAAACAGAACAGGGGGAGGAGTCTCGCTCACGGGGAAAACAGGAAGTGCTTCGGAACTCACCCTGCCCAGCTTCTGTGCAGTCTACGGTGAAGTAGGTGGGCTCGTGGGCTTTCAAGCCGGTCTTTGCCACACCGGGGCCGTACACCTTCACTTTATTCGGATGACTGCCGGCCCCAACGTTGACCTAAAGGGGGACAGAAAGGTGGCTGTCTTGCGGGAAGAGGGGCCCATCCCTCCAGATCAAAACGGAATGCACAGTAATAGCGTTTCAGTAGCAGGTTGCACCGGGGAAGGGAGAGGATTGCTGGGATACTTCCCTCGATCTCCATCTCTGGGTTTTGAAGGAGAGGGGCAAGCTTTCTGACGGCGGTCGCAGCCTCCGGGAAAGAAAAGCTGGCAATCGAAAGTAGCTTAGAAGTATCACAGTGTATGAAAGCACATGAAGCGGATTATGGTGAGTCATACCATTGGTCCATCATAGAATCATAGAGTTGGAAAAGACCACAAGGGCCATCCAGTCCAAATGCAGGAACACAGAATTAAAGCATTCCTGACAGATGGCCATCCAGCCTCTGTTTACAAACCTCCAAAGGAGGAGACTCCACCACTCTCCGAGGCAGCGCATTCCACTATTGTACAACCCGTACTGTCAGGAAGTTCTCCCCAATGTTTAGGTGGAATCTCTTTTCCTGTGCCTTGAATCCATGACTCCTTGTCCTGGCCTCTGGAGCAGCAGAAAACAAGTTTGCTCCCTCTTCAACATGACATCCCTCCAAATACTGAAACACAGCTATCATGTCATCCCTTAACTAGACTAAACATCCCCAGCTCCCTAAGTCTCTCCTCATAAGGCATGGAATCCAGACCTTTTACTATTTTGGTCAGTCTCCTCTGGATCCATTCCAGTTTGTCAATATCCTTCCTGAATTGTGGTGCCCAGAACCGGACAGAGTATTCCAGGAGAGGTCTGACCAATGCAGAATAGAGAGGTACTATTGCATCCCTCACTCTAGACGCTATACTCCTGTCAATGAAGTCCAGAATCGCATTGGCTTTCGTGGTTGCCACATCACACTGCTGACTCATGTTCCGTTTGTGGTCTACTAAGCCTCCCACACCAAAGTCAGGACAGTCTATTCAGACCAGCAGCTGCTGCCCAGTGTCAGACAAGGGTCTTCTACTACCTGATCCTTTTAACTGGAGATGCCGAGGATTGAACGTGAGTCCTTCCACATGTTAAGCAGATGCTCTGCTACCAAGCCACGGTCCTTCCCCATCCCCCGCGTGCAAAGGATTACGACTAGGAAAGCAATAGCCTCTACGCTTGCCAAAGGAAGAGAAGCATTTAGATTTATACCCCATTTTCCTCTACTGTAAGGAGTTGCAAAGTGGCTGACAAACTCCTTCCCTTCCTCTCCCAGCAGACACCTTGTGAGGTAGTTGGGGCTGAGACCGTTCTGAGAGAACCGGGATTGGCCCAGTAGGCTTCATGTGTAGAAGCAGGGCAACACATCCAGGTCACCAGATAAGAGTCTGCTGCTCATGTGGAGGAGTGGGGAATCAAACCCAGTTTTCCACATTAGAATCAACCTGCTCTTAACCACTACACCACGCTGGCTCTCAGGAAAGGAGGCATACGGATTGTGTACAGCGGTGGTTTCCAACCTGGGTATGCGGAAAAAATTACACAGTGGGCTTGCTAATATGGGGGTACTATTTTAGGGAAACGGGTTGCCAAGGTGTACGCGAATGAAGAAAGGTCGGGAAGCACCTGGGTACCGCATCTTTGCTTTGGACTCTGCTCCACCTCTGGAAGGCAACCCAGATAAAATCAAGTGGCTTCTCCTCTTGGGGATTCCGTTTTAATTATTTTTGCTGCCTGCCTTTCTCCCCAATAGGGACCCAAAGACTTACACTGGTTTCTTCTTGTCCGCTTCTGTCCTCAACAGCCCTGCGAGGTAGGTTAGGCCGGGAGCGTGTGTGACTGCCCCGAGGATTTCGAGCCAAGATTCCATGGCGGGGCAGAGATGCAAGCCTGGGATTCCCACCTTGGAGTCTGACAGTAACCTCAAATTCCCTTCAGACCTCTTTGTTTTCCACAGTGGGAGGGGGAGATATATGTGTGTGTTGCGGGGGTGGGGGGGACACTGACCCTATAGGGGCTGTTGGGAATGTTGACTCCGCCCCAGGAGACCACGGCTGTGTGCTTCACGGGCTTCTTGGGCAGGTAGGAACAGCTGTAGGTGCCGTTGCCGTGGTCTTTCACCGAGACGTCCACAGGGGCGCCTTCCGCGTCCTGAGAGGAAAGCACAAAGAGGGCAGCGCATCAGCCGGCCGCCACAGTGGATGCCGCACACAGCACCCCCTTTCCCACCCTCTGAGGAGCACCAGCTCTCTCCCACAGGTGAGGGAGGAGTGTCTCACCTGGACTTGAACCTTGAGAGGTGCCTTGCCACCGTTCTTGGCGTCGACAGTGAACTCAGCAGGCTTGTTAACAGCAACACCGGTCTTTTCCAGACCGGGACCGTGAGCTTTCACCTGGGAGGTGGACAGACGAGCAGGTGAGTTAACCTGTCTGCAGACACGGCAGGCGTGCCGTGTTTCCCCGAAAATAAGACAGGGTCTTATATTAATTTTTGCACCAAAAGATGCATTAGGGCTTATTTTCGGGGTAGGGCTTATTTTGGGGAAAATACGGTACCCTCACAATTCAGTAAGGTGGGCTCTCGGCAGCCCCGTTGCTTCCCCGTCACATGTGATGCAAGCTGCATCCTCATTGGCAGGGAGCACCCTGCTGGGTCACACCGTTCTGATCTGTAACTACCGGTAGGGCTTATTTTTGGAGGAGGGCTTATATTGTAAGCCTCCTCCGAAAATCCTGAAATATCATGGTAGGGCTTATTTTCGGAGTAGGTCTTATTTTCGGGGAAATACGGTATACACAGGGCGTGTGATTCCCAACCTCTAGGTGGGTTCACCACAATTAAAAACATTCAGGGCTAACACAACGCAAGTAATCACAACGAACCACCCTGAACTCCTCGGCTTACCAGGCCCAAATGCTCTATTTTGATGAATCTGAATTCTTATTGTTTCTCAGTTTCCTTAACAATTCTCGAACCATCTCCGTATGTGTTATGCGTCACACCAAAGCATCAGTCTCTGACACTGTTTCACAATCGAGAATCAACTTCAACAGAACATGCCAATTGGTTGCTGTGGGCTTTCCGGGCTGTGTGGCCCAGAGGAGTATCTAGGGAAAATGGAGCCCGGGGACAAAATCTTGAGTTTTGCGGCCGCCCTCCCCCACCATGTCCAAACAGTGATGCTTTACACAGGTCGTTTCAAAGTCACCATCACATTAAAGAACATGCCCCAACTCACAAATCTGAACACAGCAATGGGCCATGCCACACAGCAGACATAAAATTTTTTGAAAACGTTTTCAAAATGCTGTGAAAACATTTTATGGTGTTGTATCCAGTCCTCCCAATTGGATAGATAGCAGCATGAGATAGCAGCTCCAAAATTTCAGAGTATCTTCGTAAGACCCTCCTGATGATGCTACCCAGGTTTGGTGAGGTTTGGTTCAGGGGGTCCAAAGTTATGGAGCCTCAAAGGTGTAGCCCCCATCTCCCATTAGCTCCCATTGGAAACAATGGGGGATGGGGCACCTCCTTTGGGAGTCCATAACTTTGGACCCCCTGAACCAAACCTCACCAAACCTGGGTGATATCATCAGGAGAGTCTCCCAAAAATCCCTCAAATTGTGGTGCTGCTAGTCTAAAAACTGTGCCCACTGCAGGCCAAAAATGGACAAACACTAAAAAATACAAAAAACCACAAACGAACCTGCAATTTCTGCGCCCCCCCCCCCCCCACAGGAGGGAGCCCGGGGACATTTGACTCCATGTCCCCTTTGCAGATACGCCCCTGGTGTGGCCGTTGTCTGGTAGATCTTGTTCCCAACGTTTCACCTACATCTGTGGCTGGCATCTTCAGAGGTGTATCACAGAGAGAAGTCTGTAATAAGTGAAGTCTGGACACAGTGTATAACAGACTTCCCTCTGTGATACACCTCTGAAGATGCCAGCCACAGATGCAGGCGAAACATTAGGAACAAGATCTACCAGACCACGGCCACACAGCCTGGAAAGCCCACAACCAGTTGAGTCCGGTCGTCTTCAACAATTCATAAAATATCAATGTTTCTCACTGGTTTGATATCAAGATTAATCAACCCTGCTAATCTCTTAGGGCTGTGTACTAAATTACACTAATGGAAATAACCCAAGCATGTTGTAAAACGAATAGTTCATGGTGGCGAATTTGGCATTCCAGATGTTGCGATTTCGCCATGGCCAATGACCATGCTGGCAGGGGCTGATGGGAATTGTAGTCCATAACATCTGGAGTGCCAAAGGTTCGCCACCACTGCAATAGTTCATGGTAGTCTTCATATTCCAGATAAGAGTGGATCATAATTTCATCAGTTCTCGCCAGCATGGCCAATTGGCCATGCTGGCAGGGGCTGATGGGAAATTGTAGTCCATAACATCTGAGTGCCAAAGGTTCGCCACCACTGCAATAGGCCCATGGTGGCGAGAAACTCTGGCCTCAGATGTTATGGACTACAATTCCCATCGGCCTGCCAGCATGGCCAGTGTAGCCTGCTGGCGAGAACAATGAAGAGCATCTGGAGTGGAAACCATACACCACTTAATAGGCTGATCAGCTCAAAGTAATAGCTTGAGCGCGACCAGACTTCACTGGCCAGCAGGACGACGCTTGAAACTTCTCAGGGAAATGGTCAATTTCAAACAAACACTTAGTTTCTTGGATTGCAATTACAAACAGAAACAAGGAAAGGTGCAAGGCAGCATCTGGTACCTTCTCTGGGTAGAAATCTCTCGGAGCAGCTTTGATATCGGCCATGAAAGGGCTAAGTTTGATGTCTTCGTTGTTGCAGAGAACGTGGACCGCATACTCCCCTGGTTCCTGGGGCCAATAGCGCACGTCACAGGATCCGTCCCCTTTGTCGTCGCATTCGATTTTGGCCTGCGAGGGGCCCTCTACTGAGAAGCCTGAGGTGGGGCCAAGGAGGAGGAGAAAGGGGGCAAACGTGTACACACCTGCCTGCGCCGAATAGCCCCAGAACTGAGCTACGGCGCATCGGTACAGGTTGCAAAATTAGAGCAAAGTTTGCTGGAATAGCCCTATGGCGACTCCCAAGGGTGCCTACTAAATATCTCCGCATTAAGATTTCAAAGACAGCAGTTACACGACAAACGTAAAGCTAGGGACTGGAAGGATTAAGAAAGAAGAAGGCGAGCCACTGAGTGGAAAGGGACTCGCGGCAATATGAGCAGAGGGGTTTGCCACTGCCCACCTCTGTAGAGTCTTCTGTGGGGCCTATGTAAGCGCCCACCTCCTTGCTTAGCTTCGGAGCTCTAATGAGGCCAGGCTGCTACACTGCATTTTCAAGCATTTATTTATATCCATCATCATCATCATTATTATCATCATCATTATCATCATCATCATCATTATTAATAATAATAGACTGCCCAACCCCTGGAGGGCTCTGAGTAGTGTACAGGGCCCATAAACAAGGCCGATAAAACAATATAAATATAAACATTAACATTAAAACCCTTAAAGTTGACACAGCAGAATCCACATAAAATGGAGTTGAAATGACATTATTGATGTAAATATTTATCTATTTATTTATGGTCCGCTCTCAAGGCTGGGAGGGGGCCAGCAGTGCCGACAATGCTGGAGGTGGTACAACACAATGCAGGGCCCGCCAAGAGCTGGCGAGGCAATCACGTCGGCCGGCCTCCCCAAAGGCCTGGCGGAACAACTCTGTTTTGCAGGCCCTGCGGAATTCACCAAGGTCCCGCAGGGCCCTAACAGCTGATGGAAGAGTGTTCCACCAGGCTGGGGCCAGATGGGTTTGCGACGGGACCAAATGCATCCAGCAAGCTTCCATGGTAGAAGCAGGGATTCGAACGTCCAGGGTCCCGATCTGCCACTGCTTGCACTACACCACACGGGCTTTCCGTTAACACTAACAAGAAGGTCTACTTAAAAACTTCAGAGCTCTTAGCCTAGCTACAAAGACCAGCCTGGAAAGCCCCCTCAATTGCAAAAAATATTTTACAGGGCAGGCGTCACTGTTAACAAGTACAGCTGCCCCACGCTGGACACCTTGTCACAGAGCGGTCAAACAGTTCTTCTAGAGGGCAAACAACAGGGCAAAGAGGTCAAGGCCTTCCTGGCATGGGATTTGGAGGTTGATTGCCTCTGACAGGGGAGCACATTTCATCATTCCAGCCAGGCCTGTGTACAAACGAAGAAGCGCACGCGCGCACACACACACGACAGTAGCGGGGCGATCTTCTGGCTTACCTAGAGTGCCGACATCGTCTCCAATGGCTTCCACGACAAAATCAGCCGACTTGCCCACGACGCCCCCTTCCAAGCCGGGTCCCCATGCCCGCACCTTCTGGCTGATACATTCCGTTCCCACTTTGACCTCAAATGGGCTGAGGGAACAAACCCATCATTTATTCCAGTGTCGGAAAAGACAGCAAGTTAATACAGAGCTTGTGGGAGCCTCTCACCCACTACGTGTCTCCACCGGCTTCTCCTAGGCCACCAATCGCCACAGACATTTTATAAGCCCATTTGAAGGAAGTAAATAAAGTCCTTCCACGTGCCACTCTGGGGCAAATATGGTTGTCATACATTCAAGAAATGCCAACTGTACCGAAGCAAACTAATTTCATGGGGACTAATTAATTTCACACATTGGTGATCTGTGCAAAACCAAAGTAAATAAAGTTTCAAACAATGTATCTGTTCAACATCTACGATAACTTCCATTCATTTCAATCTTGTCCAAATCAAAATATTTTTGTTCCTTTACAGGTCCTATTGCCGTGGTGGTGAACCTTTGGCACTCCAGATGTTATGGACTACAATTCCCATCAGCCCCTGCCAGCATGGCCAATTGGCCTTGGAGAAAGAACGCCCCAGTTGCAACAGAAGGAGACAAGAAAGCACCAATTCTGACATGGGGGCCCTGAAACATTTAATTTATGGCTTGTGGCAACCCTGTGGAGTTCTCAAGGCAAAATATGAACAGAGGTGGTTTGCCACGGTCTGCCTCTGTGTACCGGCATAGTGGTCTCCCATCCAAATACTAACCAGGACCAAGCCTGTTTAGCTTCAGAGACCTGATAAGACTGGGCAAGCCTGGGCCATCCAGGTCAGGGCAAAAGACCTGCAGAGGTGGTTTGCCACCGCCTGCCACCTTGGACTTCCCAGGTGGTCTCCCTTCCAAGTACTAACCAGGGCTAATCCTGCTTAGCTTCAGAGACCTGATAAGACTGGGCGAGCCTGGGCCATCCAGGTCAGGGCAAAAGGCCTGCAGAGGTGGTTTGCCACCGCCTGCCACCTTGGACTTCCCAGGTGGTCTCCCTTCCAAGTACTAACCAGGGCTAATCCTGCTTAGCTTCAGAGACCTGAAGTAAAGACTGGAGTCGAGCCTGAATTGGCCATCCAGGTCAGGGCAAAAGGCCTGCAGAGGTGGTTTGCCACCGCCTGGCACCTTGGACTTCCCATGTGGTCTCCCCTTCCAAGTACTCAACCAGGGCTAATCCTCTGCTTAGCTTCAGAGACCTGAAATAAGACCGTGGGCGCAGCCTCTGGGCCATCCAGGTCAGGGCAAAAAAAGGCACTGGCAGAGGTGGTTTGCCACCGCCTGCCACCTTGGACTTCCCAGGTGGTCTCCCTTCCAAGTACTAACCAGGGCTAATCCTGCTTAGCTTCAGAGACCTGATAAGACTGGGCGAGCCTGGGCCATCCAGGTCAGGGCAAAAGGCCTGCAGAGGTGGTTTGCCACCGCCTGCCACCTTGGACTTCCCAGGTGGTCTCCCTTCCAAGTACTAACCAGGGCTAATCCTGCTTAGCTTCAGAGACCTGATAAGACTGGGCAAGCCTGGGCCATCCAGGTCAGGGCAAAAGGCCTGCAGAGGTGGTTTGCCACCGCCTGCCACCTTGGACTTCCCAGGTGGTCTCCCTTCCAAGTACTAACCAGGGCTAATCCTGCTTAGCTTCAGAGACCTGATAAGACTGGGCGAGCCCGGACCATCCAGGTCAGGGCAAAAGACCTGCAGAGGTGGTTTGCCACCGCCTGCCACCTTGGACTTCCCAGGTCGTCTCCCTTCCAAGTACTATCCAGGGCTAATCCTGCTTAGCTTCCAAGATCAAACTAGAGTGGACTTCCCTGGGCCATCCAGATCAAAGCAAGAGACAAACAGAGATGGTATGCCGTTACCTGCATCTGCGTATTTCCTCGGTGGTCTTCCAGCCAGTTACTAACCGGGGCTAACACTACTCAGTGTCTGAGGTCTGGCTAGGATGAGACATCCAATTCAAGATAGAATGTGTGTTATCAAGTTGCAGCCAACTTATAGGGACCTCCGGGCCATGGGGTTTTGAAGGCAAGAGGTGAGCAGAGGTGGTTTGCTGCTGCCTTCCTCTGCATAGGAACTCTGGTCTTCCTCAATGGTCTACCATATAAATACTAATCAGGGCCAGCCCTGAGTGGCAGAGGCTTATCTGGAGAACCAGAGGTGTTTCCGCACGCCTACATTCCTGCTGGGTGATCTTGGGCTGGTCACAGTTCTCTCAGAACTCTCTCAGCCCCACCCGCCTCACAAGGTGTCTGTTGGGGGAGAGGAAGGGAAAGGAGTTTGTAGGACACCTTGAGTCTCCTTACAGGAGAGAAAAGTGGAGTATAAATCCAAACTCCTCCTCTTCTTCCAAGACCTGATAAGTTTGTGCTAGCCGGGGCCATTTAGGACAGACAGGGCAAAACTCTACATTTACCATCCCACGAGCACGCCAGCAAGGAAGGATGCGAGGAGTTTCCACCAAATCACTTGAACACCACGGATTGTCCGTCCAAAGCAACTTTTTTTTCCAATTTAGAAAGGGGGGGGCGCACAACTCCCACCCACAGCCAAAGCCTTACCTGCGAGGGATATGCTGCCCGCCCCAGGTGATGGTGACCGTGTAGTTGCCAGGTACGGTGGGGAAGTACTCAAAGCCGTACACCCCGTCCCCCAGGTCTTTCTGCTTGACACGCTCCTCCAGGCCTTCTGCAGAGAGAGAGAGAGAGTGAGAGTAAGAGGAGTTCTGCTGATCAGATCAGTGGTCCATCTAGCCCGGCAGGTTGCCTCACACAGCAGCCAACTTGAGTGACAACAACAAGGTCTTCCCCTGATAAGAACATCAAAAGAACCCTGCTGGACCAGCTCAGCAAGGGTCCATCTAGTCCAGCATCCCGTCTCACACAGTTCCTCTGGAGACCCAACAACAGGGCACGGAGGTTGAGAACTCCCCCTGATAAGAGCATCAGAAGAGCCCTGCTGGACCTGACCAGTGGTCCATCTTGTCCAGCATCCCATCTACCACAGCAGCCAACCAGTTCCTCTGGAGGTCTGGCAAGAAGGCATCGGGCCTTCCCGTGATGTGGCCTCCTGGCACACACATTCGGAAGTTCGCTGCCATCATTACATCCTCTGGCAGCAAATTCCACATTTTAATCACCCACTGAGTGAAGTCCTTCCTTTCGCCTGTCCGGAATCTACTTTCCACCATATTATATTGGGTGCCCCTCCAGTTTTTGTATTTTGGGGAAGGAAGGGGGGAAAAATTGGGAAGGCCGAGGCGGCTTCTAGGCCCACAGAAGAAGCAAAAAGCCAAAACACGGCAGACGCCGGGTTTCTCCTAAGCTCCCAAGTTTTCAAACAACAATGCTTATTTTGTGCAAGGCTACAGGGGCTAGGGTGGAAAAGTTATTGTGACCAGTCGGAAGGCCCGAACGTTGTCCTTGGGAAGGACAGAAGAAGCCACGGAGTCTAAAATCCTCGGGGTTTTCAAGGACACTCTGACCTGACCCCAGAAAAGCCGGGATTTCCAGACATCACACTTTGTCCTTTTCTCAGAAGCATGACACAGGAACCCTCAACAGACAGGAAACCTGTTCAGTTTGGATTCCCATTCCAATCAGAGAGTCCTTCCCATTATGAAACAAGATCCCTAATAATCTCGAACGATGGAGCCCGCCGGATGCCCGATTCACCCCGTCTTCCCAACGGCATTCTCGTCAACAAACCCTCGCAGCTTTTAATTTCATGCTACTGCTACTCTTGGGTGAGTTTGCTGTTCAAAGTCTTGGCCACCGAGTCCAGAATTGTAAAAATCATACAAAATAGGGGCTGAAAATGCAGGAGACTCTGGGTCTTCCGCGGGGTCATGTCGAACGAGGTGAGAAAGCACCTCATTTGGGAGGGGGTGGTTGGTCCCCCCCAGCAAGCACCCTAAACTGCATGGCTATTAACAGCTGAGGGACAGTTTACCCCCGGGAGAACGGAAGAGTTTGAATTCTCCCCCCAGGACTGCTTTCCAATCCATGTCAGCTGCCCAATAAAGATGCTGACCATGTCTAGGTTTTATCCAGAAACATCTTTGCAGAAGCCACCGTTTGTTCATACAACCGTGGCTTTTTGCAAAAAGCCTTGTTTGCTGTCCTGGCCTCAGTTTTTCACAGGGATTTTGTTGGTGCTGTTGTGGGTTTTCCAAGCCCAGTCCTTGCTCCTAATGTTCTGCCCACATCTGCGGCCGGCATTCTCAGGGGAAGACGTGTTCCTCTCTGGGGCACAGATTTTTCTTTGTTGCTAACTGCTCAGCAGGAACTCATAGTGGAATAGCTGACTAATGGGGGGAGGAACACATGACTCATCAAAATTCCTCCGCACCAACTGCTGCCCATTAACCTTCGGTTTTACACGCACAATTTTATTCCTGCGTCCAAAGCTAACTGCAACCAAGCCAGAGCATTCCATCCAAAGCAAAGACCTCATTTGTGAATGCAAACCTTGCCGTTTTCACACGCAAATTCCAGATACAACCAGTGGTGGGATCCAAATATTTTAGTAACAGGTTCCCAAGATGGTGGGATTCAAACTGTGGAGTAGCGCCAATGGGACTGGGCGGGGCACGATGGGCGCGGCCGGGCATTCTGGGGGCGGGGCATTCCTGGGCGGGGCTGTGGCAAGGACACAGCCGCTGCGCCGGTCCTTGGGCGGGAAACGAATGCATGCAGGCACAGGCTGCCACGCACGCCGGTGCACCTCCTGCTAGACTGCTTCAAGTTCTGCGCGATACTGCTGAGAGGAGGGGCGTAACGAAGGCAAAAATCACGTGGCAAAATCACCAATGAGTAACCCCCTCTCGGCACACCCAAATAATTAGTAACCTGTCGAAGGCTTTCACGTCGATGGTGTTGTATTATCATCGCCAGCTTGCATCTGTGGCTGGCATCTTCAGAGGATCCTCTGGAAGGTGCCAGCCATTGCATTTGAAGCAAATATATAGCCTACTCGGGAACCTGTGAGAACCTGCTGGATCCCACCTCTGCACAGCACCCAAATTAGTAACCTACTCTCGGGAACCTGTGAGAACCTGCTGGATCCCACCTCTGGATACAACCATCTTGAAATATTATCCTTAGTAAATAAATTTCAGACTTTTGTGGACTGGGGGTTTGTATGAAGAAATTGCCTTTATCTGTTGAACTGATTCCTATGAACCGAAGGGGGGTAACTTAGTGAATTTCAGCGAGAACGGTAACCAGCAATTAACTCCGGTTGGCCTGGCCTTTGCTCGGCATTCGAAAAAAATCTTAGGAACGGCTGGGGAAGGGAGGGGACGTTATTGGGGCCTGTTTTCCCCCCTCCCTTGGTGGGTGCCTTGTTTAAGGCACGGGTTGATTCCGTTGTAATGTTCCTTTGGCTGGTTCTTTTTTAATCATTTTAATTACCCTTCACTGGATGAGGTTTGGAGTATCTCCTGGAATAAACTTTGGACAACTTTACGGAGGTGATGTTTTTGAGTCGGTGCTCATGTGGGCAGCGGTCCAGAAAACAGACCCAAGAGGGAAGCCGTAAGCCATTCCCCCTCAAAGAAGAAGAACAACAACAACAAGAAGAAGAAGGAGCAGAAGAAGAAGAAGAAGAAGGAGGAGGAGGAGGAGGAGGAGAAGAAGAAGGAGGAGGAGAAGGAGGAGGAGAAGAAGAAGGAGGAGGAGAAGGAGGAGGAGGAGGAGGAGGAGGAGGAGAAGAAGAAGGAGAAGAAGAAGAAGAAGAAGGAGAAGAAGAAGGAGGAGAAGAAGGGGAGGAGGAGTTTGGATTTATATCCCCCCTTTCTCTCCTGCAGGAGACTCAAAGGGGCTCACAATCTCCTTGCCCTTCCCCCCTCACAACAAACACCCTGTGAGGTGGGTGGGGCTGAGAGAGCTCCGAGAAGCTGTGACTAGCCCAAGGTCACCCAGCTGGCGTGTGTGGGAGTGTACAGGCTAATCTGAATCCCCCAGGTAAGCCTCCACAGCTCAGGCGGCAGAGCTGGGAATCAAACCCGGTTCCTCCAGATTAGATACACGAGCTCTTAACCTCCTACGCCACTGCTGCTCCAAAGCGAACTGTCCTTTCCTGCCCGAGCCTTCCAAAGGGTGAAGAGTGAGCGGGGAGAGCAGCGGCCGACAGCTGCCAGTCCGTACCAGATTGCCTACATTTCTGAATCTGTGGGCACCTCCGAGAGTCTGACACAAAGTGGTGGGCGCAACCACAAAATGTCAAGAGAGCTCAGTTACGCCCAAGTCCTGCAGCGACTCCACAGCATTTCAGGCAGCAGATCGTTTTCACTGGAAGCTTTTTAAAATGAACATAAAATGTTCTGTGGTGGCAGCTGCCGAAAAAGCAAAGATTTTTAAATAAAAATCTGTGCAGCCGGTCAGAAGCCTCGCTGGGCCAACACTTCATCTGGCCCCATCCACTTTCCAAGCAGTCTTGGCAGGCACCAAGAACGGCGTCGGCAGGTGACGCGAGGGCAGCCCTTGAAACATCTTCAAATCGACAAAATTAACATCTGTCAGATTCAGAAGGCAGCCCTGCTGGGATCCGCACGAATACGACGCTAAAACATTACAACTTCCCTAGGCCTCTGGGTGAGGCTCGAATTATAATGAAAGGCCAACAACCAGCTAAAGATCTGGCAGCTGTGACAACCAGCCAATAATAAGAAGAGGAAGAAGAGTTTGGATTTATACCCCACCTTCCTCTCCTGTAAGGAGGCTCCAGGTGGTCTACAAGCTCCTTTCCCTTCCTCTCCCCACAAACGACACCCTGTGAGGTAGGCAGGGCTGAGAGAGTTCAGAGAGAACTGTGACTGGCTCAAGGTCACCCAGCAGGGATATAGGAGTGCAGAAACGCACCTGGTTCACCAGATAAGCCTCGGCCACTAAGGTGGAGGAGTGGCGAATTGAACCCGGTTCTCCAGATTAGAATCCACCTGATCTTAACCACTACACCACGCTGGCTCTCTGATGTCTCCTTCTAGTGCAGCCAAGAGGACAACTTGATAGGCTATGGCTGAATATTCACTTCGCAGCAAACAGACATGCCCTGAAAAGGCACTGAAAACACCTGTGTCCCCAACCTTTCTGAGCACCCTTGGAATTCTGACACAGAATGACGAGTGCAGCGACATAATGGTGGTCACAGGAGGCGGAGCTGGACGCGAAGGGATTGCCAAAGCAGTGCGTTTGTCCTCCATTTGCTGCCCTCCCATAGCAGCTTCAACACTTTTCTGGCTTCTCTCCGATTAGATCCAAAGCAGCTCAAGAAAGCACCGAGAAACAGGGAGAGATGGAAATGCACCCACTCCAACAGGCCCCTTTCTTATCTTTACACACAAGGAGCCCCCCGGGATCAAAGCCGGCAGCAGGCAACACATTCCAAGCTCAAACCAGCCAAGGGCTGACCTCACAATCTGGCCATCTCCAGAAACGCAAAAGACGCCGCCGTGACATTCCTCTCTGACAAAGCAGGTATGCCTCCAGGTGCTCCTTAAGTGGCAGATTCAAGGAAACGGATTGCACTTCTCCAGATCTTATCTATGGGTTGGGACGTCTCCAGTTTCTCAACGGAGAGTCTGGTTTTCAAAGCCTGCCTCAGGCCTGGTTACCCAACCCTGCTTTGAATGCTTGAGGTTCCACCCCGGCATGCAGCCATCAAGATCCAGTATCTAGCTCTATGAATGCCTCTTGCAAGGAGTTTGGTCTAGCCTGGACAAGACGCTGCTGTGTTCTCTGCTGCCAGCAATCTGTGGTTCTGGCCTGCTGCTGAAAGCTCTCCCCTTGTTGTCTTACCACACAGCTACTTCCTTTGCTCAAGGGCAGGGGTGTCCAACTCCGGCACGTCAGATGTTCATGGACTACAATTCCCATCAGCCCCTGCCAGCATGGCCAATTGGCGCTTCAGATGTTCATGGACTGCAATTCCCATCAGTCCCTGCCAGCATGGCCAATTGGCGCTTCAGATGTTCATGGACTACAATTCCCATCAGCCCCTGCCAGCATGGCCAATTGGTGCTTCAGATGTTCATGGACTGCAATTCCCATCAGTCCCTGCCAGCATGGCCAATTGGCGCTTCAGATGTTCATGGACTGCAATTCCCATCAGTCCCTGCCAGCATGACCAATTGGGCCTTCAGATGTTCATGGACTGCAATTCCCATCAGTCCCTGCCAGCATGGCCAATTGGTGCTTCAGATGTTCATGGTGCTTCAGATGTACATGGACTACAATTCCCATCAGCCCCTGCCAGCATGGCCAATTGGCCATGCCGGCAGGGGCTGATGAGAATTGTAGTTCATGAACATCTGAAGTGCCAGAGTTGGATACCTACACGTTAGTTATTATGAAGCATATTTGCAAGGAGACTCTTTATCAGCAAGGCCTCTCTGCAACCCAGCCGTGCTTCTTTGGCATTTGACGGGGCTGACTGACTGGTTATAGCAAGCAGAGGCAAAACATTAGTGCCCATAAAAGTCTAGCGAGGCCCCTGTCCTTCCCCATATCCGATACCAGGGGTGTCCAACTCTGGTGTTTCAGATGTTCATGGACTACAATTCCCATCCGCACCTGCTGGTATGGCCAATTGGCTGATGGGAATTGTAGTCTATGAACATCTGAAGCACCAGAGTTGAACACCCCTGCCCTAGGGTATCTCCTGACGTGTTAAATACCGGGGGGGGGGGGGGGGGGAGTCATTATGACAGGAAGTCTCCCCCTTGCTGTGACTCTGGAGGTGAGAGATGGAGGTTGATCCGGTTTTGAACCTTGGTTGTGTTTAAAATGTATTGTGTTACCTACACCAGGGGTCCCCAGCGCGGTGTCTTGGCACTCCCTAACACCTTTCTTGGCACCTGACAAGCATTTTTAGGAAGCGGGCGAAGACAGACACAGCTTTTGGTTAGCAGAGCTTCAGGCCGGTGGCGCAGGTTTGTTCAAACGTTGCCGTCGCGGCGCCAGGGGCTTCACTGGGTGATGGAAGATAAGCTATGGCAGCCATTTTGTGGCTAGCTCCAGCTTCTGGTACAGTCATTCTGCAGCTGGGACTGCGGGCTCAAAAAGGTTGAGGACCGCAGCCTACTCAGACTGGCAGCTGCTCCCCAGGCTCTTCCGCATCGGTCTTCCACATCCCCTCCTGAGAGCCAGCGTGGTGTCGTGGTTAAGAGCAGGTGGATTCTAATCTGGAGAACCAGGTTTGATTCCCCACCCCTCCACCAGAGTGGTAAAGGCTTATCTGGTGAACCAGATGTGTGGAAACATTCCCGCTGGATGGTCTTGGGCTAGTCACAGTTCTCTCAGAACTCTCTCAGCCCCACCTGCCTCACAAGGTGTCTGTCGTGGGGAGAGGAAGGGAAAGGAGCTTGTAAACCATCTTACAGGAGATAATGGTGGGGTATAAATCCAAACCTCCTGCTCTTCTTATTTATTTATTTATTTATTTAATTCCATTTTTAAACCGCCCTCCCCCGGAGGGCTCAGGGCGGTGTACATCAACATCAAATAAATACAAATATAAAAACAATCTATAACAATATTAAATTCATAGAATTTAAACAATTTAAAATTTGCAGATGGCGACTTATCCCAACCCCATTCCCGCCCATGGGAGACCAAGACTAAACACTTTCTCACTGAAAGGTGACAGGAGATTTGTGAATTCATCTGCCATTTCCTGGACCATCTTTGTTCTAGCATGCTCAGTTTGGGTCCCAGGGCTTACCTAGTTCTGTCCCCAAGGCACTCGGACCCAAGCACAGCATTCTAGAACAAAGATGGTCCCGGAAACAGAGGATTAATTCACAAATCTCCTGTCACTTTTCGGTGTGAAAGTGTATAGTCCTTTCAACGGCAGATGCCAGAGATGGAACCTGTGACCTTCCGCATGCAAAACGGATGCTCTTCCACTGAGCCACAATCCCACCCCCACCCCCACTCCCTTTTTACAAGTTAGGGAGGGAAACGTAAGACTTACTTGGGCCTTTCACCGTGACCTTAAGTTCACCACTGCCGGCACCTTGCGTGTAGACCTTGAAATCCGCTGTCTCCTTCACCCGGACCCCCTTCGGTTGCAGTCCCCGGCCCACGGCCCGGCAGACGTTGGGATTACATGCTGCAGCAGTAGAGAGAAAGGCGGCTGAGAGGCATGGAAGAAGGCCACGTGGCCTTCTTGCAGTGCTTGCGAACGGCAACGGCATGCTAGGGCGTTGAAAGAGAGGGCAGGATTGGAAACCCATGAGCTTTCCCCCCTGCGGGGTGGGGAGGGGGGAACGGACAGCCCCCCTCCGAGCCACAGACCTCCCGCCCTCCCCACACCTACAGGTAGAAGTACCATTGGCCCCGAGTCCAGACGCTCAGCAGGTGGGATGGCAGCAAAGATCCGGGAAGATGCCTCTTCAGAAAGGAGAGGAAGAGAACAGAGGAGAGCTGGCCAGGACAGAAGGTGCGCAGGCGGAGAGGAGAGGACAGAGGTTAGCGCAGGACAGAGCATCTGCTGCCCTTCCAGGTGTGAAAAGGAAACCCAAGCGGAGATGCCACGGACAGGAAGCCCCGCCAACGAGCCCGGAAGGGAGGGCAGCTCACCCTGGCCCACCGTGACCATGTAAGGGCTGCGGGGGATGGGCATGCTCCCAAAGGTGATACAGATGGTATAGGTGCCCTCCAGGGTGGGCTTGTAGGTACACCGGTACGTGCTGTTGCCCTTGTCTTCCAGCTGCTGCTCGACGGTCCCTTTCCCGCCTCTGGGATCTTGAATAACCACCTCCACTTCCCCGAGTCCGGCACCTGGTGCAGGGAGAGAGATTACAATTTGTTTTTTTTTAAAAAGACACTAACATCCCAGGCTGGGACAGGTCCCGTGGGGGCCACGGCACCTGCCAACCCCTTTTCTGGTGCCCTGCCAACTGTTTGTAGGAAACGGGTGATGCCAGGCAGGGCTTCTGCCCAACCACAGTTCAGATTGTCTGTGCAAGTTTTTAAAATCTGGCTGCAGCTGCCACCACAGCACAAGGAGCTTCGCTGCGCGACTGAAGCAAAGTTGTGCCGACTTTTTGGTAGCTGGCTCCGCCTCCTGCAGCAGCCATTTTGTAGCCTCGATCATTATGCTTGTGTCAGCACTCCCAAGGTGCCCCCAGGCTCAAAGACCTTGTGTATCCTTCAACATTCGTCCGTAGCAGGGGGCGCTGACTTTTTCCAGTTTTCAGTTAGGAAGAGACACACAAGATCTCACAATCAGTAACAAAAGCACACTGGTAAAAAATGTATGGTGTGTTTTTTTTTTGCCCACTGGTATAAATCTGCAAACAGGTCACTTTGGATTACTGGCAATTGTTGGCCACCATTATTCCCCTTACTGAAAAGAGCCTCTAAGAAGAGAAACTGTTTGGCATACCACTCGCTTCACATATTAGCAGGTCTAGGATCTCACCTACCCCTCACCTGAAATGTACCTCACCTGAAAGATTTCATTTTAACATTTAAAGACCAATTATTTGGTCCAGTTAAAAGAAATCAAGACTCAAGGCCAGAGGTCTTCAAACTATGGCCCTCCAGATGTTCAGGAACTACAATTCCCATCAGCCTCTGCCAGCATGGCCAAGTAGCAGGGCTGATGGGAATTGTAGTTCCTGAATATCTGGAGGGCCATAGTTTGAAGACCCCTGCTCAAGGCGATCCCATTCCATTAACCTAACTCTGGTCACAGAAGAGGCAGCAATTTCAATCCCCTTCTGTCATCTTTCCGTAACAGACTGACCTCCAGCAAGCAAACCCCAGGAATCCATTTTCCCAGGTCCGGCAGCAAGGGAAGAGGGAATTAAGTTACCTTTGTATAGAGATCTGTAGTCCTTTTAAAAGTAGATCACTAGATTCGACCCACCATTTTGCATAAGAGCTTTTGACGAGCCAAATCATCAGTGATATAATATACAAGGTCGCAGTCGCTGCAAGGAAAACTGTATTCATCATGTACTACGGCTTTGTATATCGTTCTCATCCATGCTCCCAAAATCTCTCATGCTCCACTGTGCAAAAATATAGTGTGCAACTTTTTCGATGCTGCACAAAACATGCCGAGCAGCACACCGGAAGACGCCATGGGGCCAACTTTCGCTTGAAATACTTAAATTACGCAGTAGCAGCAGCTGAGCAGCTGAGCAGCAGCTGCCGCTTAACAAATTCCTGGTGATTTGGAGCGTGCTCGACAGAGATAGGGTGTCAAATAGTCCCTCTCTCCCCCAAGTTGTGATTTCCTCCAGAACCGACCTCTGCAGTCTGGAAATCTTGCAATTTGGGGAGAATTCCAGACCTACAGACCCAACAATGTTTGCGCTGCGTTGCTGTAGCCTGTGCTTATGGGACCCTTTAGATACACAAACATGCCATACAAATGATCTACTAAACTAGTTTGTTAGACACCTAGAAACCAGAGGTACTTTTTTGAGAATGGCCATAACATTTCGACTTGCATTTCTTCTTTTAAGCAGCCAAGAACGCCACTGTGCGCCGCCCCCGTTTCTCGGCTCTGAAAACTGGCGCTCCAGCTGTTTTCTGGCCCGTGGTCAAAGTCACAAATTTTTTAATTGGAAGAGTTCTCGGGGACGCCCGTTCTGCTCTACTTAGCACAAGGCAGGTTTTGGAAGGGATTAAGACCGAGAGGGAGTGATTCAGACGGCAGCTAGTTTCCCAAGACAACGAGGATCTTCACCCCCTTAGCCCACAGAGATGGCTTAAGGCATTCAGCAATACTGCCAGAGCCAGACAAGAAATCAATTGTCTTGCTTAGTGTCTCTGGGACAAGGAAACCGCCTCTAGCCGGTCGGGAGAAGAGCAGTTGGACGCCAGGTAAGAAAAACGAGTTCCTGTAACGATTGGCGTTCTCGGGTGGTTGATTCCGATCAGAGCGCTCCTGTATGCTTTGCTTTATTGTTTCAGTTTCATGGACTGCCAAATGCAATAAGTTTGGAAAACTCCTGACAAGTTCCACCCACATGGCTCGGTAGCCAGCATACAAACTTCTGTTGCTGCTGGAGACATTTAGATCCTACCATTCTCCCTCCCCACATACAGACAAAAGCATGTTAGAAGGAAGAAACATAAGTAACAGGCACAGACAAGCCACTAAGGAATTAAGATATTCTTCTAACATAACTCTGATTTAAAAAACAGGGGAGCAGAGCGATTGAAGCCACCCCGGGTTCCAATTTCAACTCTGCTTTCCGGTGAAGACACTCTGCCCTTCTGAGTTTTAACAGCAAAGGTTGGAGAATGCAAATGAAATATTTTGGGATGGTCTACAGCTATTTATGTTATTTTCCCCTTCATAATCCAGCCCAAGGTCTGAGTGCCTCTGGACACAGTTTCAACGTAGTGTCTAAAAGAGCTATAAACATTTCACATCAAGGATCTCAAATCCCTGCTAGATTCTACCATTTGCTACAATTTTTCTCCATCTTGAACACAAAGGGGGGGGATCACTCTCTCAACCCCTAACTTTTCTAGAAATTAACCAAGTTTTTTCAAACTATAGCCAATGTTTGGAACATGGCAGGAAGCCCAGGAGGCAGCCAAATATTGACAGCATGATGTCACTTCCAGGGCAAAACTGGAAGTGGCATCAGTTCCCTCTAGGATTCATTCGAAGCTCTATGGTTTTGACCTCCTAGAAGTGGATGACGTCGCTTACAGGTTTACCTCAGGAACGTCATACCCTTAACACGACAATTATTTTTGGATAAGGATTGAGGACCTTACAACTTTATCAGGACAGATGAAAACTGCCCGTGAGCTTATTTTTGGATGCTGAAAAGTGTATAGAAACTTACAGTGTAGATTTGCCACCAGTGTGGTTATATAAAAGTTAAATACACACACAACACATTCTTACACACACACACACACACACACACACACAGTGATGAATTTTGAGGTTTTTTCCCTTTCTGGTTCTTTTTTCTCTTTTAGAATAATAAATAAAATTTCTTAAATGACTATTTTAAGTGGCGATATCTGCCATTCTCCCCCTCTATCAAGCGGCAGAGGAGGAGGAGGAGAAGAGAAGGAGTTTGGATTTATATCCCCCCTTTCTCTCCTGCAGGGGACTCAAAGGGGCTGACAATCTCCTTGCCCCTCCCCCCTCACAACAAACACCCTGTGAGGTAGGTGGGGCTGAGAGAGCTCCGAGAAGCTGTGACTAGCCCAAGGTCACCCAGCTGGCGTGTGTGGGAGTGTACAGGCTAATCTGAATCCCCCAGAGAAGCCTCCACAGCTCAGGCGGCAGAGCTGGGAATCAAACCCAGTTCCTCCAGATTAGATACACGAGCTCTTAACCTCCTACGCCACTGCTGCCAGCGGGAGGTCTCCCAACCGCCCCAGCGCAAGCCTGACACCCTCCTAACGCCCCCAGCCTTTCCACTGACCAGCGGTGAAGATATCAAAGTAGGTGGACTTGTTGGCGATGTTGCCCATAGGCTCCAGGCCAGGACCTTGGGCAGAGACCTTGGTGGCATCCCCAAGCGACTTGTCCACGTTCACCTCAAAGGGACTCTTGGCAATATGCTGCCCCGCGAACAGGACAGTCACCTGCAGCAGGAGGGAGAGAGAGGAAGCAGACGGAGGTTGGTGCCAAGGCGAGGCCCAACTACTAGAACCTTCTCCCACCCCTCTGCTGAGCCCTTACCTTGTGGGTACCTGTCACCTTGGGAACGTACCACACCGAGAAGGTCCGATTCTTGTCATTGTTGGCAATAACCTTGGCCTAAACAAAAGAGTAGTAGAAGAAGAAGAGCGTGGATTTATATCCGCCCCTTTCCTCTCCTGTAAGGAGACTCAAAGAGGCTGACAATCTCTTTTCTCTTCCCCCCTCAAAACGAACAACCTATAACAGTGGTGGCGAACCTTTGGCACTCCAGATGTTATGGACTACAATTCCCATCAGCCCCTGCCAATTGGCCATGCTGGCAGGGGATGATGGGAATTGTAGTCCATAACATCTGGAGTGCCAAAGGTCCGCCACCATGGCCCTATAAGATAGGTGGGGCTGAGAGAGCTCAGAAGAACTGTGACTAGCCCCAGGTCACCCAGCTGGCATGTGTTGGGAGTGCACAAGCTAATCTGGTTCACCAGATAAGCCTCCACAGCTCAAGTGGCAGAGCGGGGAATGAAACCCGGTTTTCCAGATTAGAGTGCACCTGCTCTTAACCACTACGCCACGCTGGCTGCAGGGAAAGGTGAGGCATATACCCCCTCTGTTCTCTCACACAATCTCTAGCCGGTCAGATTGCACTTCTAGTGGCTTTCCATAGCTGGTACCTCTTCTCGATGTCCGGCAGGATCCTCCACGTACACCAGAACTTCCCCCTGGCCGGCACTGATAGTTTCCACTGTGAACTCGGCCTTCTTCTTCACCATGTTTCCTGTGGGCTCGATGCCTGCAAGACACCGTGGAGACAGCAGTGACCACACAGCTCCCTGAGCCACCAACACACAACAGTGGATTGTCGCAGGCTTTCACGGCCGGAATCACTGGGGTGTTGTGGGGTTTCCCGAGATTTTCTCCTGATGTTTCGCCTGCACCTGTAGCTGGCATCTTCAAGATGCAGGCAAAACGCCAGGAGAAAATGCTCCCGGAACACGGCCATACAACCCGGAAAACCCACAACACCCTGCAGAGCAGTGGGGTGAGTGGTCAAAAGTCAAGCCGTGCCTACAACTGGAGAGAAAACCTTAGGCCAAGTCGATCCCACATCTGCAGCGTGGGAATGATACTGGGCCTGCTCTCCCAATCGGTCAACGATCAAGATAATCTAAGGGGCTTTCCGCACTACAGAAGGGAGCTAAGGTTCCCTTCAGTGGAGGGCGATTCCAGGCTGTCTGCACAGCAACTTACTTGGCCCCCTGGAACCGAGCTAAGTGGGTGGGATCATCTTGGTGCCTGTTTCGCTCCTCGATCGTGATTGGAGCTTGTGTTACCATGGGAAACGGGAGCGTTCTCTTTTTTTACAGTTTACAGTTACATGCCCGCCACGACTCTCCTGTTCTGCACATGCCACAAAAGCGGCTCCTGATTGGCTGAACGGATGAGGTGTCGTTTCGATGTGTCCGCACTTCGAAGCTTCGAAGTGGTATCGACCTTGTTCCAGCAGAAAGGTGCAGTTCATAACTGTGACAGGGATGTCGCAGTTCTGAGGGGGGGGGGAAACTGAGACAAAACAACGTTGAGCTCAGTTGCAGTGCGGATACACTGAGGTGAACCCAGATAGAAACCAGTACAACTCTGTCAGCGCGGAAAGCCGCTAACTGTCAGACCGAAAGCAGAGGTAAAACATCCAGCATAGCTGGAGCTTGTTATCAGCATAGAAGGTGGTGCAAGAAAGTCAGAGCAGCCAAGCGGTGCTCAGCATTTCATGAACACGATTGAGAAAACCCTTCATTCATGCTCTTGCTAATTCTCCATCCATATTGCTGCCGCCTCTTACAAAAGAAGAAGAGATTTGATGAATCCTCTGCTTTTCTCAGTGGTGAAGAGTCTCAAAGCAGCTTACACACTCCTTCCCTTCCTCTCCCCACAACAGACATTTTGTGGGGCAGGTGGGGCTGAGAGTTAGGAGAGAACGGTGACTAGCCCAAGGTCGCCCATGTGGAGGACTGGGGAACCAAACCTTGTTCTCCAGGTTAGAGCTCACCGCCTGCAATTAGCACACCACCCTGGGCCTCTTGATTCCCCCAGGCACGTCAGAAGTCAAGTTCCTGGCATCCAGCCCTGGTTCTCACCTGGTCCATAAGCTCTGGCTTTCTTGGGGTTCAGTTTGGGCCTGAGAGGGGCTCCGGGCTTCAGTTTGGCTTTGGGGAACTGGGAGAGGTAGGTCATGACCGAGTGCTCATCCACATTGGGATCCACAATCTCTTCTGGAGTGATCACCTAAAAGGAACACAGATTCCAGCAGGAGAGAAAAAGGCACTTAGATCTGGGCACAACAATATACAAAAATATATTCTCTTCTGCTGGTGGTCCCTGGCCCCAGACAAGTTCGATGATGATGATGATGATGATTAGTAGTAGTACTAGTAGATTACAACACAGCACAAGTGTCTGGAATTCGTCTCTGAATATCAAGTCCTTCCCAAGGACCTAGGATACTAGAGGTATTTGCGTAGAATGTGTGCAGTTCCTAGAAGTGCTGTTTTTTGCAGCGTGTGGACGTTTAGGCTTTTCAGATGCTTTTCAAGGTTTCTTGGGATTCCACCTAGAGCACCAACTACTAGTGCAGGGGTAGGGAACCTTTAACACCCAAAGAGCCATTTGGACCCGTTTTCCATGGGAAAAGAAAACACTTGGAGCCGCAAATAATTTTTGACATTTAAAATAAAGATTACACTATATATATAGGGTTTTTTTTTAACCTTTTACTCCGCTCATTCTGAGAAGCGCATGGATGCGCCCGCCCTGCTGCCTGCAGGGTGGGCAAGGATGAAGCTGGCGGTTGATGCCTCATTCCTTGCCGGCCGCCCGAGGAAAAGCTCCCCGCCCCGCCCAACGTGAGGGTGGGCGAAGAGGGGAAGCCAGCGGTGGCCCTAGCCCGACCCGTGGGCAGTTGGTGGTAGGTCTGCCCACCCTGGGTTGCCTGCAGGGCGGGAGCAGCAGGATGGGAGCTGTACCGGCTACGGCTCGTGGAGCCACAGTGCAAGGGCAGAAGAGCCGCATGCGGCTCTCGAGCCGCAGGTTCCCTACCCCTGTACTAGTGGGATTACTGTTGTTCTTTTTCGCCACAATCGTTCGACTTCAATTTGTAGGTCCTTGTATTTCGTGATCTTTTCCAGCTCTTTGTCCTCTACCCTGCTGTCAACTGGCAGAGCAACATCTATGATCCAAACATGTTTTTTCTCTACCACTGTTATGTCTGGGGTGTTGTGTGCCAGGTGTCTGTCTGTCTGTATTCTAAAGTCCCAGAGTATTTTTGCTTCTTCGTTTTCTGTGGTCTTCTCTGGCTTGTGCTCGTGCCAGGCCTTGCTACAGGGCAGGCCGTACTTTTTGCAAAGCATTTATTATCATAATTATTATCATTGTTAGAGTCAATATCCCACTCTTCCAACCAGAGCTGGCTCAGAGCAGCTAACAACATAGATAAAATACAATAGATATAAAATCATAGAGTAGAGATGATAACGCTCATATCACATAAACACTAAAACAGGCCAGGGTTAGGCTAGTACACCACAACGCCTCAATTTAAAGATGAAAAAAGTGGGGGAAAGGGAGGGAGGAAGGGAGACCAGCCAGATTGGAGGAAGGGTGAGATGCCCCCATTACAGCCATGCATTAAGGGCAGACTGCCTTACCTGGCTCCCCCCCCCACCTCCTTATAAGCCTCTCCCCCAGCAGGATCCAGCCCATTGAATGCCTCAGGCAGATTCAGTGGGCTTCCTAGGAGCCCCCGAGGAGGAGGGGCCCCCCTCTGCTTCTGGGCAGGTTGTTTTTCCTGCTTGGGGAGAGCTCTGCAGGAAGGAGGGAGAAGAGAAAGGCAGCCTCTCCTCTTGCCAGAGGCAATTCAAGGCAGGGGAGGGGTGGGGGTGGGTGATCTGCCCCTTCCCCCAATGCTCCTGGTCTCCTAAAGGCACTCCTTCTCTGTCTTTCATCTGGTTTCTCTCCCTGCTGCCCCTTCCCCTCCCCAAAGCAGAGAGAAAGTCAGCCTCAACCATTGCTTTTCCGCCTCGGCCCGAGTCTGGTGGGACGCTCTGTCTAGCGCAGGGGTCTGCAACCTGCAGCTCTCCCGATGTTCATGGACTGCAATTCCCATCAGCCCCAATTGGCCATGCTGGCAGGGGCTGATGGGAATTGTAGTCCATGAACATCTGGAGAGCCGCAGGTGGCAGACCCCCTGGTCTAGTGACGGCAGGGCGATGCGGGATCCCCCTCTCCGCTCCATCTTTCCATTGGGTGTTAAGGAGCTTATTGCGCCCCTGATAGGATTGCCTGTAATTCCGCCATCTTGGACTAAGTAGCTGTAATGGATCACAAAATACGGAAATTTTTTCGTTTCAGGTGATTTGACGCTTCGCTTGCTTGTCATCAGCCGCCCTGCGCCCGAAAGAGAAGGAGCAGCCTATGAAATCTAATGTTAAATTATACGCCAGAATGCAGCAAACCAACGTGGAATAGTTTGAGAAGCCACATTCGTCTGCAGTAGAAGGGCGTGAAAAGGGGATCGGCATTTTGGTTCGTTACTGTCGAGCACCTGCTGCTGGGTTTTGCTGTGTGTGTTATCTGTCTTGCCCTGGCGTTTTTCCCAGACTGGTCTGGCGTGTGAAGGTTTTTGTGGGGATTGGGGTGTGAGTCTTCTTAGGTACCGTTCTGTGGTTTTTAATCTCACTGCTTGCAAGTCTTTGGATGGAGTCTAAGGCTTTCAATAAAGATCCCATTCTTCTGTGGTGATTCTGGTGGTCTGGTCTAAGGCCTTTACATTTTGCAAGCAATCCTTTAAGCAATCCGATAGCACTTTAGAAGAGAACAAAGTTTGGAAGACAGGAGCTTTCGAGAGTCCAAGATTCCAAAGATTGTCATGCCCTTATATAAAGCTGTGGTGTGACCGCACTTGGAGTACTGTGTCCAGTTCTGGTCGCCACATCTCAAAAAGGATATCGAAGAGATAGGAAAAAGTGCAGAGAAGGGCAACGAGGATGATTGAGGGATTGGAGCACCTTCCTTACGAGGAGAGGCTGCAGCGTTTGGGACTCTTAGTTTGGAGAGGACACGTCTGAGGGGGGATATGATTGAAGTCTATAAAATTATGCAGGGGGTAGAAAATGTTGACAGAGAGAAATTTTTCTCTCTTTCTCACAATACTAGAACCAGGGGGCATCCATTGAAAATGCTGGGGGGAAGAATTAGGACTAATAAAAGGAAACACTTCTGCACGCAACTTGTGATTGGTGTTTGGAATATGCTGCCACAGGAGGTGGTGATGGCCACTCACCTGGATAGCTTTAAAAGGGGCTTGGACAGATTTAGGGAGGAGAAGTCGATTTATGGCTCCCAATCTTGATCCTCTTTGATCTGAGATTGCAAAGGCCTTAGCAGACCAGGTGCTCGGGAGCAGCAGCAGCTGCAGAAGGCCCTTGCTTTCCCATCCTGCATGTGAGCTCCCAAAGGCACCTGGTGGGCCACTGCGAGTAGCAGAGAGCTGGACTAGATGGACTCTGGTCTGATCCAGCAGGCTAGTTCTTATGTTCTTAAGGCCATTGCTTTCACCTCCTGCATGTGAGCTCCCAAAGGCACCTGGTGGGCCACTGTGAGTAGCAGAGAGCTGGACTAGATGGACTCTGCTCTGATCCAGCTGGCTTGTTCTTATGTTCTTATGTTCCGCAGGTTATCAGGCCCTTGAAAGGTTGTACTCTAAAAATCTTGATGGTTTCTAAGATGCCACTCAATAGTCCCTGTCAGCATTCCACAGGGCTGTGCGGATCTTCAGAGACACTGCGCGGAACTAAGCAGCCCCTTTTCTGCACGGCACCAGCACAGAGACGTCCTACAGGGAATGTTGCTGCTACTGGACTCAATCCACCCGTACTACTGCAAACCAGCATCGCTACCCACCTTAAACCGTTTGCACCCTGTGAGATTCGAACCCAGTCGCACCTCACAGACCAACAAAACTTTCAGAGTTATTCAGAGTTATAAGTTTTTGACCATCAAAGCTCGCTTTGTCAAAAGCCCCCCGAAAACTTGTTGGTCTCCGAGTTCTACCGGACTCCAATCTAAATATGGAATAAATACAGGATAATTTATTTCCCATCTTTTCTAAAATAAAAGAATAATTCCCCTCTCCAAAGCTATGCTGATAGGTTCAAATACGTCTGGGCCAAGTAACATTTCTACCAAACAAACATACTCTGTACTGTCGAAGGCTTTCATGGCCGGATTCAATTGGTTCTGGTGGGGTTTCCGGGCTGTGTGGCCATGGTCTGGTGGATCTTGTTCCTAACGTTTCGCCTGCATCGGTGGCTTTGCCGCAGATGCTGGCCACAGATGCTGGCGAAACGTTAGGAACAAGATCCACCAGCCCGGAAAGCTCACCACAACCAAGCATACTCTGTTTGCAACATCTGGGCATGTGTGTGAATCTAGCATCGTAAGATCACACTTTGCACAGGTTTGAAGCACGGCATTTTCCTGACCGTTAGCCACTTACCTGTGGGATGCCCAGCCAATCGTCAGCCTGCTGCATGGCCTCCCGGGCATTGTTGACGGGCTTGCTAGCATCCCACGAATCCCAGTCAGGACACAGCCCTGTTTGGAGGGGAAGGTGCCCAATCAATCGCAGGAAACAAACACCTTTCCCCAGAAGGTCTGGGAGAAGAACATACATTTCTACCCCTCCCAAGGGAGTGAACTGGCTATTGGAATATTAGAATCGGCAGCTCCAAATTGACGCCACTGAGAGATTAAATACGAAGATCTTCATTCCGACTAGCATCCGACGAAGGGAGCTTTGACTCTCCAAAGCTCATATGCTGGAAATCTTTAAAGTGCTACTGGACTCAAGTCCAGTTGTCTAGAAGTGGCAGTTTTAACAGGAGGGTATGTAAAAACCAAGGATCGCGTCACACACTGAGGCGGAAACTAAATAAATGCAAAACCCATAAAGCTCTGAAGTTACTACTATAATTCATAAAGTGTTGTATAACAAACAAAAATCAGCTGTAAATTTCTTAACTGAGCTACAGCTGTGATGCCTTTACAGACGACAAGAAAAATCAATCTCACGATTTAAACCAACAATATTACTTTTAAACCTATGAATAAATCTATTTTCAACTCTTAAAATAAATTTGTCAATGTCAATATCACGTCTTGTTTTTATGTGTTGAAAATGTTGCAAAACCGCAAATTTGAAATCACAGTCCCTATGACCCATTTGACATTGACACATTTATTTTAAGAGTTGAAAATAGATTTATTCATAGGTTTAAAAGTAATATTGTTGGTTTAAATCGTGAGATTGATTTTTCTTGTCATCTGTAGCTCAGTTAAGAAATTTACAGCTGATTGTAATTACGGGCAATCCATATACTTTCACGATTCTCCTTGCTTTCCATTACACATAATAGCCATTGTTGGAGTGCATGACAGCTCTACGGAGAGATAAGTAAGATAGCTAAAATGGTTATTCATCATAATAAAAATATAATGTGTAGTATTAAAGTTATATAATTTGTTAAAATGATGTAAAATTATTAAAAATGTTTAAAAATGTTTAAAACGCTTAAAAATGTTTAAAAACGTTCAAAATGGTTTAAAATTGTTTAAAAAAGTTAATAAGTTTATGTTTAAAAGTAAGTGTGTATAACAAAAAACTATGATGATTATTATTATTTTTTGTAGATAATCCATATGGCAATTAAGAAATGTGAAAAAGAGAATTGATGAATTTCTTCTCCTGAGGAAGATATCTACGAAAACGCTTTTTGAAACGCGTGAGGTGTTTGAGAGAGAGACTCTAAAGGATTTATAAAGACTGGAGATATTTATTTTGACGCTCTTTGAACCATTATTTTTGGGCTTTTACATATAATATCACACTATATGTATAAGAATTTGAATGAGAGACTCTAGATACTTACAGAGACTTAAGATTATTTTGATGAATTTGAATCATGACTTTGGTCTATTTTTTTGTTTGTTATACAACACTTTATGAATTATAGTAGTAACTTCAGAGATTTGTGGGTTTTGCATTTATTTAGTTTCCGCCTCAGTGTGTGACGCGATTCTTGGTTTTTACATATCTATACGTTACACACATTGTTGTATTAGTTTTAACAGGAGGCCCATGAAAGCCATGGTGTGCAACACTTAGGAGCGGGAGAGTTCTAACCCTGCAGATCAAGCCCACTGGCAAGTTTATAGATCATGGTTTTTCCAGATACTAGTCCATATCTTATCAGTTCTTCCAGCAGATGCAATACCGCCATGCTGACAGAGGCTGATGGGAATTGTAGTTCCTGAACATCTGGAGAGCCGCAGGTTCCCTACCCCTGGCCTAGAGCAATAAACAAGCGCCGTGCAAGGACACTGGGTGATTTCTGAACTGCTTCATAAGTAGGGGCAGGGAAACAAATCCATTTTACCAGCTAAGACGCCGCTGCTCACGTGGAGGAGTGAGAAATCAAAACCCGGTCCTCCATATTAGAGTCCCCCCTGCGCTTAACCACAACACCACACTGGGGCATCCCGTACCTGGGGCGCAGCTGTCCACGAGAGCTCCCAGCGCCCGGCCACTCTGCCAGTCCTTGCTGAAGTTGGTGATGGGCAGCTGGGGCAGCTTGTTCTGGATCCAGCCCAGCAGGCGTTGCTTGGGGGTCTGCTTCTTGGCCTCTTCATCGTCTTCCTCATCCCACATGGGCATGGAGATGGAGTAGTGGAGGATCAGAGTCCAGATCAGGCCCAGGATGAGCTTCAAGTTTCCGTCGACAATTGCTTTGCTGTCTGGAGAGAAGTCGGGAGCCTGGGTCAGTACCAAGGGGTAACTTCAAGGGAAACATGGGTCAGTACCAAGGAAAGCACCAAGGGGTGACTTAAACCTTCCCAATGAGGCCAGAGTTGCAAGAAGGGGGATCCAGGGTCCTCCTTTAGATTCCAAGCTCTCCCTTAGGACAGCCCCCTCCCCCACCCACATATATCAAGTGCTAGATTTGTATTCCTTTAATTTTCTGGGGACAGTAAAAAGCGCCGGCAAGTCGCAGCCGATTTATTTACTTTAACTATATCCCATTTTACCCCGCACTGAGGACCCAAAACTCCAGCACCGTTCTCTGCTCCTCTGGTTTATTTATTTATTTATTTTATTTCTCAGTCTTATAGACCGCCCAACCCCCGGAGGGCTCTGGGCGGTGAACAACATAAAACAACAGTTACACAATAGACTGTAAATAATTTCAGCTAAAATGCAGCCATTAATAATGACTAATAACAGCAGTGCCCGCAACAATTCCTGTTAAACTCTCCCAGAAGGGGAGAAGAAGAGAATGGGCCCATAGATGGTAGTGGGCCCAAAATGTAGGAGGAGGCGGGGGCACTTATATCAGCGGCTGGACACTCCAAAAGCCCGGCGGAACAACTCCGTCTTGCAGGCCCTGCGGAACTCACCAAGATCCCGCAGGGCCCGGACAGCTGGAGGAAGAGTGTTCCACCAGGCCGGGGCCAGGGCTGTAAAAGTCCTGGCCCGCGTGGAGGCCAGCCGCATCAGTTTATCCTCACAACCCTGTGAAGTAGGCTGAAAATGTGCAACTGGCCAAAGGCTTCCGTGGCAGAGAGTTTCCCGTATCCATGTCCAATGCTTTAACTACTGCACCGAGCTGGCTTTCAACTGAGGGCAGGGGGTGTCCAACTCTGGCGCTTCAGATGTTCATGGACTACAACTCCCACCAGCCAATTGGCCATGCCAGCAGGGGCTGATGGGAATTGTAGTCCATGAACATCTGAAGCGCCAGAGTTGGACACCCCTGGCTCAGGGCAACTCTGTCGAGTTTTCAAGGGAAGAGGCAAACAATAGGGACGTGCCCCTGCCTGCCCCTATGTTGGAACCCCCAGCTGATCTTCCATCCAAGTCCTAAACAGAGTTCCACAGAAAGATGATAGTAGTGTCAGTTGAGGGGCAGCAGTTAAGAAAATTGTAAGCATTAGAACAGGGGTCCCCAAACTTTTTAAACAGGGGGCCAGTTCACTGTCCCTCAGACTGTTGGAGGGCCGGACTAAAAAAAACTATGAACAAATTCCTATGCACAAATGATTGTAAAATGTTTGATTTCACCTTTCAGCCTTTCTGTCATGGTCTATTTTTAGAACAGTGACCAAAGTATGTCAAGTACAGGGTGGGCTCCAAATATTGTTGGGGAGGCTGTGGAATACCTTCCCCTGTAAAAAAAAGCAGAACTATCCCAATGAAGCATTCCATCTAACCCAGGATTAGGCATCTTCCTGGGTTCTTCCTCCCTAGCAGCCAGCGAGCGATTCGCCAGCCTGGCTGATGCCAATGGGAGTGAGGCGGAACAGAAAGCCTGAGAGCAACACATGGAGTAGCCGAGAGGGAAGGGCGGAGCAGGCGTTGCCACATGTAAGGTTTCCAACTCTGGGTCAGAAAATGCATGGAGATTTGGGGGTGCCATCATGTAACTGCAATCAACAGCCGTTGGGGCCGGTTCCTCCTCTCCCTCGAGCCCCCACTGCACATGAATGGAGCCATCGCCACCATGCCTGGCGGGCCGGATAAATGCCTTCAGGGGGCCACATTTTGCCCCCGGGCCGTAGTTTGGGGACCCCTACATTAGAATGTAGTCCCGAACGAATATGACAATTATTATTATTATTGTTATTATTATTATTTCATATACCGCCCCATCCCCAAAGGGCTCTGGGCGGTGTACAACATAAAAACCACACACAAAATCATCAAATCAGACTTCCATAAATGTAATAAAACAGGAATTGTATCCTAAAATGGCATCCCACCTGACCTAATCCTCTTAGAAGGAGGGGAGGGGCAGATGGTCTTGATGGCATTAGAGCCCCATATGTCCCAATAGTGGGTCCCGATGTCGTTGGGGACCCATGGACTGGGGGGGGCACACTCAGCGGCTGGTTTCTCCAAAGGCCCGGTGGAACAACTCAGTCTTACAGGCCCTGCGGAAATCACCAAGGTCCCGCAGGGCCCGGACAGCTGGAGGGAGAGTGTTCCACCAGGCAGGGGCCAGAGCCGTAAAGGCCCTGGCCCGAGTGGAGGCCAGCCGCATCATCGAGGGGCCAGGGATCTCCAGTAAATTGGCCTCTGCTGAGCGCAGAGGTCGAGCTGGGACGTATGGGGTAATGCGGTCCCGAAGGTACGAGGGTCCCAGGCCGCGTAAGGCCTTGAAGGTCAAAACCCAGACCTTGAAGATAATTCGGAATTCAACTGGGAGCCTATAAGTTTAATAAAATAATAAATAAATAAATCTCGGAAGGCGCCCCCTGTGAGCAGGCGAGCCGCTGCATGCTGGACCAGTTTCAGTTTCCGGATCAAACCCAAGGGAAGGCCCGCGTAGAGCGAGTTACAATAGTCTAACCTGGAGGTGACCGTTGCATGGATCACAGTGGCCAGGTCCGTATCGGAGAGGAAGGGAGCCAGCCATCGGGCCTGACGAAGATGGAAGAACGCAACCCGGGTTACATGGGCCACCTGGGTCTCCATTGAAAGAGACAAATCCAGGTGGACCCCCAGGCTGCGGACGGAGGAGGCCGGCGCCAATTATCATTCATTCTTACACGCTGCCTTTGTCACAACTATTATTTTGTGCATTACTGAACATGATACTCTGACACAAGAGCATTTATAGTTCACTGAATGATTTTCAAATGGATGCGGGGAGCAGGGCTAGGTAGGCACTAGGGCCCTGGCGAAGCATTCTGCAACGAAGGAGGTCCGGCACGCTTTGTTCTGTGCCAGAGGAATATCCAACCCTACAATCAATTATGCGGAACAGAGTATAGCTTTTAAGATCCAACAAGATCAGGCGAGCCTGGACCCGCCAGGTCCAGGCGAGAGATGTTCAGAGGTGGTTTGCCATTTCCTGCCTCTGCATAGCAGACCACTTGGACTTCCTTGGTGGTCTCCCTTTCCCAAGTCCTAACCAGGGCTGATATGAAGAGGCTGGGCCATCCAGGTCAGGACGGAGAGGAACAAATCGAGGTGGCTGGCTTGCGATTACCCCACCCCCACCCCGCATAATGAACCTGGAGTTCCTTACAGGTCTCCCATCCCGGGACTAACCAGGGCCGCCCCGGCTTGTCACGTGAGATCAGACTGTGCTACAATTTTAAATTACCGGTAAATTGCATTAATATGTAATGCTATTAAGCAACATGTTTTCAAGTCTCAATTGTTCTACCTGGTTCTCCCAGCGTGCTGGAACACCCTACAACAACGGTGGTGAACCTTTGGCACTCCAGATGTTCATGGACTACAATTCCCACCAGCCCCTGCCAGCATGGCCAATGGGCCATAACATCTGGAGTGCCAAAGGTTCGCCACCACTGGAATGCTTTAAGACAGACTGATCCCCGGATGCCAACACAACCAGGGACATGGATCTTCTGCCGCGGCTGTATTTCATCCGATGGCCCTCCCCCCATCTCCAAGGGTAGGTTCGAGTTGACTCATTCTATCAGCTATTACTGGACAAAGATCACCAGGATTCCACATGTACCTCGAGATCTGCACAAGGAAGGAAGCGTAAACATCCCTCTTAAAATTATCAAAGCCACAACCTTTGGGTCCAACTGCAGGCAATAATAAAAAGTAGCTGTACGTTTCCCCGTAAGGGAGATAGAATATCAAAAGAATGGATAGGACCAGCTTTGATTGCAGGATTCTACATGGTTTTAGCTTGCTTTGGGGGCACATGAAACCTGCCAATACCCCACCCTCCTCCTCCTCCCATCATCTCCATGACAGACCATGACAACAAATGCCCTGTGAGGTAGGTGGGGCTGAGAGAGCTCCGAGAAGCTGTGACTAGCCCAAGGTCACCCAGCTGGCGTGTGTGGGAGTGTTCAGGCCAATCTGAATTCCCCAGAGAAGCCTCCACAGCTCAGGCGGCAGAGCGGGGAATCAAACCCGGTTCCTCCAGATTAGAGCACACCTGCTCTTAACCACTACGCCACTGCTGCTCCCTGCATGCTTTCTTGTTTAAGTGCGGTAACATATGATGATGTGTAGAATGATGACATGCCATCAAAGAACTCAGCATTTTCTGCTTTATAAAGTTCAACTTGATACCCACACATGTTGTAAGTCACACTGCGACTCCCCAAGTTCCCCGTACCCGGAAGATTTGTTGATGTTTTTAATTTCACTCTTCAATTCTCCCAACCTTTTAAATGACTCAAATTTAGATATCAATGCTAAGGCAGCATAGGGGGAAACCGTTCACAGCACCCTCTGTAGCGCTGGATATCTTTTTACTTGTGCAGAAAGTGTGGCATTTATGTTTTTAAGTTTTACAAACAGGACATGAACGGGACCAAAATGTGCAGTCTTAGATGCCAAGTTCTGAGTTTTATGTTAAGCCTAAGCTAAGAAAGTAGATATTACGTATTTCTCTTTCCTATTTGTTCACCCAAATAATCTTCTCCACAACTTCAACACATTGTGTATTGCTACTGTTTGCTTGCCAAAAAGTCACTGTTACTCACCATAGGCGAGCAGCCAAGACTGGTTTCATTCTACCCTTCGAGCATTAGTAAGAAGGCTAGTAAAACCTGTGAACTCATTACCTTTGGAGACTGGAATTAATCCGTCATTTCCTGAACCTTCTTTGTTCGAAAACACATTGCTTGGCTCCTAGAGCAGTGGTGGCGAACCTTTGGCACTCCAGATGTTATGGACTACAATTCCCATCAGCCCCTGCCAGCATGGCCAATTGTAGTCCATAACATCTGGAGTGCCAAAGGTTCGCCACCATGGTCCTAGAGCTTACCTGGTTCTGTCCCCAAGGCACTAGGGATTACGCATTCTGCACTTCATGCGACAACCATCTGAGTTCGAGCTGGCGCTTTGGACCTAAGGTGCTCTGCACAACCACTGGGATTAATGCAAATCACTGGGATTAATGTGGTTTTGTACCAGCTTCGCCCCATGTAGCGGTCAAATTTCCTACTCCAGTTGGGAACTGCTACTTTTTCAGGGAACCATGCTCGAGCTCAGCTCGATTCCAGTAAAAGTCTTGCGGAATCTCTGGTGCCAGGAGTCCCCTATTCAGCCAATCACAGCTGAGTGTTTCGGGCATCGCGTTAGCTGGAGAACCACCAGGGCTAAAAAAATCGCCAGCCTAATCCCCCCTTTCTTTCTTTGGCGCTCGCTGCGATGGCTGGTCGCGACAAACGGCGCACTGAATTTCCGCTGTACGCAATGTAAGCGCTGACCAATCAAAAAACGCCACCTTCGTCCCTCCATTCCTGTGGCAGTTTTTTTAATAACGTGGTGTGGGGATAGACGAACATGGCCGTAGAACAGTAGCCAATCGGGAAAATGGAGCGGCAAAGAAGGCACACAGGGATGATTCCGCCCTCCGAGCTGGGATCAAGCTTGGTTGCAGTGAGGGAACAACAATGGCTTCGACCTAGGTTAGTACCCTTCTCAGGGAACTGGGTCGAACCTATTTTACTCGTGTGCAGAATCGCCCTAGGATCCAAGCGGAGCTTTCCAAGACAAAGACAGTCCAGGAAATGGCGGATGAATTCACAAATCTCCTGTCATCTTTCCCTGAGAAAGAGTACAGCTCACAACACCCCTTCCACCTAGATAGACTTCAGCATCCGATAAACAACCCCAGATTAAAAATTTTCTGCCAGCTCCGCCCCCCAACAAAGTCAGTTCACAAAATAATTAAAGACCATACAATTTCAGACAGGTTTGCCCAATTCCAGAGCTCACCTGCTAAAGCAAAGTCTTTTACAGGTAGCAGAGGTTGAACACTTTTGTTTCCAATCCAATGCTACATTACTTGTTTAGGTGCGCCTCGGTCGCCGAGACTCAAGGTGAATGAAATGGACCTCGGCAACTCAATTTGCACATTCACGCCAGTCCTATTCAGGCATATCCTGCAATTCTATAGGCAGGTGGTAACAGACATTGCCCTGGGAAACCAGGACAGTATATCATTTCTATGTCTGATACCTAGGGGACCGAGCTTTGAATCTCCATGCTACCATGGTGAACCAGACAAGCCTCCGCCACTCAGGTGGATGAGTGGGGAATCAAACCCAGTTCTCTAGATTAGAATCCACTTGCTTTTAACCACTACACCATACTGGCTCTCAGGATACCTTGAATGCTCTCAGTCTTGCCTATCATACAGGATTGTGGAGAAGATAAAATGGAGGACAGGAAAATGACATAAATCGCTTTGAATCAACGATGAGAGCAAAACACGTAACAAATAAATTAAAATTTGTTTGTGCCCTCCCGGTAACAAAGTGGCATTTTCTGCTAACTCTAAAATTCAAAACCTTTTGACATTAATAAAGAAGATACATAAAGTGTCTGATTTAGTTCGTGAAGGAGAAATTATACCATTACAAAATCTAATAGAATTGGGAGGGAGAGAGAATTGGCTGGCGATAAGAGGCTTATGGGAAAAATTAAGGAAATTTAGAATAAAAGGTGATTGCATAATAACTCAATGGCTAAAACTCCATGAAATATTAAAAGGGAAAATTATAGGATCAGTATATAAGTATATGGTAGAGGATAAAGAATTTATGATAAGAACTTTAAACCAAAAATGGGAGAAAGATAATATTTTAGATGAAGAAAAAAATAGAAAGAATTATGGCTAGTATGAAGAAGTTAAAGATTGAAAAATATGTGGAACTAGAAAGAAAGATTTTACTTAAATGGTACAGAACCCCAATACAACTAGCCTATATGATTAAAGGATTAAGCCCAAAATGTTGGCATTGTGGAGAAAAAGGAGCATATTATACTCATATGTGGATAGAATGTAAAATGGTGAAAAAGTTTTGGGAAAATATTTTGAAATATGTAGAACAGTTCCTCGTAGTGCAAAAATTGATATAAAACAATGATTTATTAATTGCGGGGATAATAGATGATATAAGAGCCAATAGAAGCTTGGAACCAATGTATAAAATAATGATTAGAGCAGTTCACACGCTGTGTTGGCGCTGGGCTGGAAAGACAACAAAAAATGGACAGTTTCAAAATGGATGGAATACATATGGGAACAAATACAGTTAGAGATCTTTGAGAGACTGACAAAAAATAAACTATGGGAAGAAAAGATGGAAGATATTATGAAACTATGGACAGTGTATGAAAAATGGATGGAAGAAGCCGGATTTAACAAAGAACTATGGAATAAGAGAATAAGAAGAATGAATCTCCTGCTGCTTGCATAAAATAATTAATAGAAATGGGGGGGAGGGGGGAGAAAATGGAAAAATGTATAGATGAAATGAAGATATTGATGGTAACAAATGTATGAATATTCTATACAATAAAAATTATTTTTAAAAAAGACATTAATAAAGAAGCATTTTTTAAAGCAGGGTGAAAATTCAAAAATTCCATTGGCTGTCAGGACATCTCTAGGAACTGGGCAGTTCGGGGAAAGTGTGGTTGATGTCCCCAAATATTTGGGGGATAGCACATTTTAAGCTTTTTACTAGGGATGCCTCAGTCAGACAAAATAAAGGTCCAGAGAAGAGGTTCGTTCACAGGAGGAAAAACAATCAACAGTTGGGGAGGGCTATGATGGACAGCAATGGAAATCAGCTGGCAAGCTACAAGTAAGCCTCTCTCTGCATCTATTTGGACGGGAATTAGGACACAAACAGAGAAGGCAAAATAGGGAGAACGGGAGCGGGTGGTGTGAACAGCACAAGATAACCCCGCTAGTAGGCAACACGGAACAAGTCCAGAACAATCTCTGGGAAGCAAACATCAACAGACGCTGCCGAGATGCTTCCCAGAGCTGGGAGGCTGAAACTGAAAAGCTACCCGGGTCCAGCTGACCCCAATTTCCACTGACACACAAGCATACGTGACCTTTGCCAATGACCCAATACCAGGCAATTCGACTGCCAGCCTGGTTGACCCTCATAATACTAGAACCAAGGGGCATACGTTGAAAATGCTGGGGGGAAGAATTAGGACTAATAAAAGGAAACACTTCTTCACGCAACGTGTGATTGTTGTTTGGAATATGCTGCCACAGGAGGTGGTGATGGCCACTAACCTGGATAGCTTTAAAAGGGGCTTGGACAGATTTATGGAGGAGAAGTCGATTTATGGCTACCAATCTTGATCCTCCTTGATCTGAAGTTGCAAAGGCCTTAGCAGACTAGGTGCTCAGGAGCAGCAGCAGCAGCAGGCCATTGCTTTCACATCCTGCCTGTGAGCTCCAAAAGTGGGCCACTGCGAGTAGCAGAGAGCTGGTCTAGATGGACTCTGGTCTGATCCAGCAGGGCTCTTTCTTATGTTCTTATGACTGGCATTCATACTGCTGTAGCCAAGACAGAATCTCCGGCGGCAGCTGCTAGCAACCAGTATGGTTCAAGCATCAGATGAGGGACTTGAAAACCTGGGTTCAAACCTTTACCTGACAATCGAAGGTCCCCAGGTGACTTTGGGCTTTGCTTAAGCAACTGAGCTAGTCTGCTTGGGGTGGTCAGCACAGAAACGAGGAGGTAAGCAGCCCTGACCTCATTGGAAGGACAAAATAAAAAAGAAAGGAAAAAACAGAAAAGAAAGAAAAGGAAAAAGGAGGATTTTACTAAGCAATATAGAACCTTATGTATCTGATGGTTGCACCAAGAACTGTATAAGAACTGGGCAAAAATGGGGAGATAAGAAATAACAACAAAAGAGGGCTGGATTCTGAAAGTTACAAAATATTCAGATTGGTGAAGTTGGTGACACGAAGAGACAGTAGTTTGAACATCCTTGTAGAAAATTGGAAACCTTTTATGCAATATCTCTTGAAAACCTGTTCAAATAGAGCAGTAGTGGAAGGGTTTGAAATCTAAAGAAAACAGCAGATTATAATCATTAGAATACACTTCAGCAATAACAACTGAATTAATGTTTTAATTATATGTGCATGAACCTATAGCTAACTTTTAATCAAAGGTGAGATCGCTGGGAGTCAATATAAGATGTGCAGCGCTGGTGCATTTTCTGTGTGCTTGTATGTTTCGTTTTGTTTGTTGTGCATGTGAGAAGACAAAAATGGTAATTTTAAAAAAGAACAAAGCAAGCTATCTAAGTAAGAGCTGCAGCTCAGAGGAGAGAGAACTCAGCTTGGAGAATCTCACCCTCGTGGTGTAGGGGCTAGAATGCTGCAGTAGGTGTTAGGAGACCTCAGCATCCCTTCGCCCGTAGAAGCAAGTTGGGTGACTTTGGGCCAGTCCCACCCCCAGCTGCACCTACTCCGCAGGGCTGTAGAGAGGATAAAAGACGACAGGAGAACAATCCAAGCCATTTCAAGGCCCTACCAGGGAGAATGGTGGAGTAAGAAAGTAGCATATCAGGGATTTAATAAAGCAAAAGGTCTTCTCCTCTTATGACTGCTCACATGTGGTTTCTAAGCATCCAAAACTGCCCAGACAAGATGCTGAATTAAGATTTGCCATCATCCGATACGGGGCTTCAGTAATGGGTGTAGGTCCCAGATAATCCTTCCAAACGAGTGGTGTGGCAGAAAGTGCGCTCAAGTCACAGGTAACTTAAAGGGACTGTGATGGAATAGCACTGTAAAACTAGCAAAGTCACACATGACTGTGAAAAGCATCTTTGCCTTTTGATCTCCTGGAGGGAGAGGGACAGGAAGCCATGCTGAAAAGGTGCCAGGATAGGGAAACCCTCAAAGAGGCCCCAAATTACCTCCTGGGTCTGGAACAGAGTTTTTCCTGAGAAGGGAAACAAAAGGTTTTAGGGGATTCCATCTCGAGACGCGGGCTGAGAAGCATCTCTGGGCCAAGGGTTCCCCGGAATGGGGACAAAAGGACCAAAAGGAATGTAACCAGCTGAGCAATCTCTTAACTGCATTTTATGTTTTTATTTCTTTGTTTTGAACTTTTACAATAAATCTTTCTGATAAATCAGCTGGTCTGGAGCCATTAGGAGGAGGTGGGGATAAGAGGGTTCTCCCAAGCTTGGTAATCTCAGCCTCTCGAAAGTCAGCCATAGGGACCAAGTGTAAGGCTGTCGGAAGAAAGCAGAAACAAAAGAACAGAGGTGGGTTTGCCACTGCCTCGCTTCTGAATGGCTGGCTCTCAGGGCTAAACAGGCGTGTACACGGGTTGATGCGCCTCAGCTTCTCCAGCATTCAGACAGCAGACACACTGAGTAAGGCGTCAACATGGCGTGTTAACAGGACCCTACCCAAGCGGAACCATATGAACACACGTGAAGCTGCCTTGATGAGTCAGGCAGGCGTGCGACTTCATGGGGACGGGTGAGTCAGATGAACCCAGGCCCAATGTCAGGGGGTGCACAAACTGAGCCACCCTGGGTTGGCACGGGGGAGGCACCTAAAGGCAGAGTTGGCCTGCTGCCACAGAGCCTGTGCGAGCCACCTCGCTTCAAGGGGCCCCCTGAGGGACGGACTTGAGATCGGAGCACCTCACAGCGGCAGGTTGGCTCCTGGCCGCCTGGCCAAGTTGTGACTCTGCTCCCACACCTCCTACTAGGGTCTGGGAGGGCAGGAAGAAGAGGAAGAGTTTGATTTTATAGCCCCCTTTTCTCTCCTGCAGGAGAGACTCAAAGGGGCTGACAATTGCCTTGCCCTTCCCCTCACAACAAGCCCACCTCTGTGAGGTGGGTGGGGCCGAGAGAGCTCCTCGAGAGCTGCAGACTTTGCACTCCCAAGGTCACCTAGCTGGCGCTGCGGGAGGGCACAGGCTAATCCTGACTTCCCCAGAGAAGCCTCCACAGCTCAGGGCGGCAGAGCTGGGAACTCGTCCCGGGTTCCTCCAGATTAGAATACGCGGTACCTAGCCTCTTAACCCTACGCCACTGCTGCCTGGAGGAAGCCTGCAGGAGACAGCCTGCAGGGAGGTGGGGGTGGCTTGGACAGGCACCACACCCCAGCCCGCCAGGGGTGTGTGCCCAGAGCAGGTGGTGTCCCCGGGCGCCATTTCCCCAGTACACCTCTGGAGTCAGACCACTAAGGTCAGCATTATCTACTCAGGGCTGGCAGTTGCTCCCCAGGGACTCAGGCGGAGGCCTTCCACATCACTGGCTGCCCGGTCCTTTTAACTGCAGATGCCGGAATTGTAAACCTGGCACCGTTTAGAATGCAAGCATAGAGGGCTCTTCCACTCAGCTACCCTCCCCCTTCTCTCCCCAGCAAGGCAAATCGTCCACGTGGGGTAATCTGTGGCAGGCAAGGTGCCTCTGCATGAGAAACACCCAACAACAGGGGGGCATCCCTTGCCTGCCCTGGCCAGGAGGGCGCTCAGCTTGCACGTCCACACGGTCTTGCCCATGCCAAGGCCAGCGCCAAGCACGCAGCAGCCCCCTTCAACCCAGCTCCAGCAGAAGCAGCAGGCGAGGAGTGAGCCCCCTCCCCAGCCGACTGGCGCAAGACCCCCTCCCAGCCTTCCATCCCTTCGTCTTCGGTTTTCCAGGCCGCTGGGGCAGAGCAGGGGGGAGAGAGGGAGGGAAAGAGCTCGGCCGCCCCAGCCGCCTCCCCACCAGCCTGCCTGCGCCGCCCACCCAGCCGCACACCCTCACACTGGGCTGCGCCAGCATTTTTTAGCCTTATATGGAATGGCCGGCACGCTGCTGCTGCTCCTCTATCCCAATAGGATCCTCCTTCCTGGGGGAGGGGAGAGAACATCCCTCCACATGCGAGGCCTGGCCCCTCCCTTCGCCCCCCCCCCCCCATCTCCTGCCTTCCTGAGAAAGTCAACCCCGTCAGCCCAGCCTTCCCACTGAGAGAAGGAACCAGGCAAGGAAAGTTTGAAAGAAGGGAAAAGGCCCTTCCCTCCACCCAACCCATTCGCTGCTTCCTCACTGCTTCCTCACTGGCTATCTACTGCGCTCCCTCGCCCCAGTGACTTATCCCCTTTGCCTGCAGAAATGTTTGGGGCGGGTGGGGGGGGGGGCCTGCACTTCTCAGCGCCCGCTGCCAGCCAGTCTCGGGCTGAGTCAGCGTCTGTGGCCCAGTGACTCACGGCCTCGGCGATCAGCCCTGGATTCCAATCACCCACCAGTTTGGTCTCCTGTAAATTCCTTCTAACCTTCTGTGCAAACTTGCTGCTAGAATTGCAGAACGGGGTGGGGGTGGGGGGGCGGACGGACAACAGTTTAGAGCCTGTTCCAAGCCCCCCCCCCCTTTTACCAGCTCGATTGGTGCCTGGTAGCACCCAACGCCCAACCAGATTTTTCCAGGCAATGAGCTCTCAAGAATTAGAGAATCTCCCTTCTTCGGGAGATGCCAGCAGGAATGCAGATCTTTGTGCCTTTACCCCAGACCTGGGCATTATAATGTGCCTGTGGGCCCACATCTCGACCAGCGGGATGACTCCCAGATGGCTCTCTGCCTTTGCCGAGTTGAGGTGTCCTTGAAAGCCCAGCAGAAGCCCGGCTGCCTTGGCCGCTTCTGCGGGCTTTCTGCCGCTTCCTGCCTTGCTGGCCCGGCCCTCCACAATATTTTCTGTTTCTTATGCAGCCCCATGGAAAAAATAATTGCCCACCCCTGCTTTACCCCCAAGTCTGAAGGGGGAAAGATGTTGCAAAGAATGGAGCCAGGAGCCAGAGTCACCAGCTGGATTGGAGCAGAGGAGAAGATGTCAAGGTGCCTTGGACCTCTGCACCCTGGCTCTTTCTCTGCAACTCCCCATCCGCTGACCGGGGAAATAAGGACTGCAGGATCTCCATTCCCGCTTGTATCTGATGAAGGGAGGCCTGGCCCTCAAAGCTCTGAAAATCTGGTTGGTCTCTGGAGATGCTACTTGAATCGAGCTGCTCCGACATGAACCACATCTACTTTGAGCCCAAAGACCAACATCCCCCCCCCTTTTACCACTACCCTGCTGGAATTGGTGCACGGAGGAGTAACACTACATTCACACAGGAGTAAAAGACATTCACACGAGGCCAGCTGAGTGCATTTTTCTGGAGGGGGGGGGGGTTAAGAAGCCCTGAAACAGCAAATTCACACAATAACGGTGTGGGTTTCACCTGCCACTGCCAGCCACCGGCAAGGTCTTTACGTCAGCACAGCCTCGGCGACCACAGGGGCTAACCCTGGCACCCACTTCCGCCTTTCAGAACAGCCTGCAAAGCACCCAATGCTCAGCCTCCCTGAGGCTCCATCTTCTCAGCCCGACCCGCACGTGCAGCTCACAAACTCCAGACGCTGGATGGTGTGTGATAGATGCCTAAGGCTCTAGGCAGGGAAGCAACTGCCACGCTTACGGCTGCAAGCAAAGGGCAAATGCAGGTTGCCAGCCGGGTAAAGGTGCCTTGGGTCCGCAAGGCTACTCATTTGAGCAGGTCTGATTCAAGCCAGGACAGGTGGAACGCCGGCCGGGGTTTTCGAGCCTCCGGGGTGGATGCGGTCTATATGCAAAGGGGAAGTGGGGCAAGAGAGAAAACTGCAGAGCAAGCGAGGATGTGGAGAGCCTTGGGCCCCGATTCCTGAGACCAGGGAAGCACCCGGCTGCCTTCATAAGAACATAAGAACAAGCCAGCTGGATCAGACCAGAGTCCCATCTATTCCAGCTTTTCTGCTATACTTAGTGGCTCCACCAGGTGCCTTTGGGAGCTCACATGCAGGAGGTGAAAGCAATGGCCTTCTGCGGCTGTTGCTCCCGAGCACCTGGTCTGTTAAGGCATTTGCAATCTCAGATCAAAGAGGATCAAGATTGGGAGCCATAAATCGACTTCTCCATAAATCTGTCTAAGCCTTCAGTGTGTGGCAAACTTCCTTGCTAGGAAGAGAAGCACTCAGAGGGAAGAGGGCATCTGTTACTGCCTCAAGAGCAGCAGCCGGCTGTATTTCATTCAGCCGTTGATGCTATGCTGTGATCAAACGTTAGTGCACCCCCCCCCCCCCACGACCCCCAGATGCCCTGCCCTTTCCCCACACCAGCCAAGGTGGTACACCAAGACATCTATCCACTGTGCTCTTCTGGATCCAGATGATCCATCTCCCTTGCCTTATACCAGTGGTGGCGAACCTATGGCACGGGTGCCAGAGGTGGCACTCAGAGCCCTCTCTGTGGGCACGTGCAAACAGAGTGCCCCCCCCCCATACACATCTAGGGCTCGGCCTGGGCCACTGGGCTCTGAATACAAGCATTAAACCTAAGACCTAACTTTGGGGAAGCAGTGTAGGTAATCCTGTTAAGCACTGTTAAACCCCACTGGATTTTCGGTGGCAAAGAAGAAAAGTCAGGATCCTTTACCTGGGGAGCAAGCTCGGCTCCCCAGCAGCTTGGTGGGCTACTTCTGAGTAAACCCTCCTAGGGTCGTGATTCACCCATTGGAAGAGTTGCACAGTTGCTTCAAAGCAAAGCCACCGACTACCACCAAATTTACTCCTGAGTAATGCATGCCTTTGAGCCAACCCTTTTTTTCTAAGCTAAAACCTCAGTATTCAAGTTAATCTGCTTGCTGGGCACTGCATGAGCAAGTGGCTCAGGGCACCTCGGGTCTCAAAAAAAAGGTTCACCACCACGGCCTTATACCAATACTTTCTTATGATCAATTCTTTTCTCTTTTTTTGCCCCCAGCATATCTATGGCACCATCAAGGGTTGCCATCTTCCAGCTGTGGCCTAGAGATATCCCAGAATCACAACTTCTTTGTGGCTGACAGAGCTCAATCCACTCTGAAGAAAATGGTTTGCTTTTGGAGGGGCTGAAGGGCTGCCACTCTGCTCTGGCCTCCTCCCTCCCCCCAGGACCCACCCCCCCAAATCTCCAGGAACCTCCCCAACACCTGAAGTTTCAAAACCTGAGCTGGGTGTGAGTGGTTACGAGCAGGTGCAATCTAATCTGGAGAACTAGCAGGGTCGATTCCCTGCTCTACCACCTGAGCTGTGGAGGCTCATCTGGGGAACCAGATTAGCCTTGTGCTGACTCACCACACTACCAGCTGGGTGACCCTGGGCAAGTCACAGTTCTTCAGGACTTTCTCAGCCCCACCCCACCTCTGCTACACAGGGTGTTTGTTGTGTGGAGAGAAGAGATTGCTTAACAAGCCTCTTTGAGTCTCCTGCAGGAGCAGCAGTGGCTAGAGGTTGGTGAGCTTCCGCAGACCAACTTTGGAGGAACCGGGTTTGATTCCCAGCTCTGTCACTTGAGAACTGTGGATGGCTATCTGGGGAATTCAGATTAGCCTCAGTACACTCCACACACTGCGCCAAAGGGTGACCTTGGGCTAGTCACAGCTTCGGGAGCTCTCTCATCCAGCCCCCACCCACCTCACAGGGTGTTGGTTTTGAGGGCAGGCAGTGCAAGAGGATTGTCAGCCTTTGAGGTCTCCCTGCAGGAGAGAAAGGGGGATATAAATCCAAACTCCTCCTCCTTTTCCTTGTAGGAGAGAAAGTGAGGGTATAGATCCAACCTCTTCTTTATCTTCAATTCACAAAAACCGAGAAAGCCTGCTCCCCTTGGCCAAGAAAAGTCTCTGTCACATCCATTATGTCATCCCCAGCTGTGGCAGGAAACATCTCCCAATTCCTGCATATGGTAATTATAAGGAAGCTGACTTGATGCATACGGATCTACACACGTGGGGCATCATGGTCAATATTGCCTGCTCAGGCTGGCAGCTGCTCTCCTGGATCTCAAGGAGAGGTTATTCGCACCGCCTACCAGCAACCGCAGCGTGGTGTAGTGGTTACAAGCAGGAGCCTTTTTAACTGGAGATGCCAGGGACTGAACCCGGGACCTTCTGTCTGCCAAAGAGTGGGTCTGTCGTTAGCCACAGGCCTTTCCCTAAGGCAGGGAGTGCTCCATCCATGCACACACATGACACTGAACCGGACCCTCGGTCCATCGTCAGAACGGTCTACTCTGGCTGGCTGCAGGGTCTCTCTCAGGTAGGTAGGTGCCATTCAGGTCACCTGCCGCCTCGTCCTGGTCACTAGATGGTCAAGAACTGACCCTGGTTTTCCCAAGTCACATGTCGCCTGGTCCTGTTTTAACTGAAGCCCTTGGGGATCGAGCCTGGCGCTTTCCGCATGCCCCACGGGTGCTCTACCTCCGAGCCAGATGAGCAGAGACAGTGTGCCTTCGTCTTCCTGCCCCTAAACACCCCACCAGAGGGATTGCTCAGTCTCTCTCGACTGGCTCCCAAGACTAACACCGCCCACTGGATCTCTGCAGGCCCCAAGAGGGTCAGCTCGTCCAGGCGCAGCCGGTTCCTCTCTGCAAATTGCAGCTGTCCTCTGGCAGAGCTCAGCACTGGCCTCCCGCAAAAGGAGACACATTTGAAAACGGCCACCTGCTCCTCGGGCACCATCGGCCAAAGCCGGGAAGCGAAGCACTTGGGCATGAACCTCCAGGCACACACAGAGAAGAACACTGTAAGGACCCGGCCTCCGCTTGTGGGCATCAGTGGCACGTTGGCTACCAAAGGAAGGAGCCGGTCTGCTCATCCACCTGGAGAGCTGAGGATCCCAAGGGCGGAAGGCGACCAGGCAGCTGCAGTCTTGCCCAGCCCCCTCCCTCCAGACTCTGGCCCCCAGCCCTGCAAGGCCGCATTCCTAAGCCAATGGCCAGAAGCGGCCTGACAAGATGGAGCAGCCAGCAAAGAGCCTCCCTGGGGGTGGGGTGGGGGGTCTGCTTCTGTGTGGACGGGGCCGGCCACTCCAGCCAGCCAGTTGCACATGCGTCGGTCCCAGAAGTTCGCTGCAATTTGTCCCCAAGCAGCAACAGCAGCAGGGGTTGGGGGGGGGGGGGGGGCAGGGAACTGGAGAATGCAGGGGGGTGGGGCAAGGTTGTCCCCGGCCACTGGGCCACAGAGAAGGGCGGCCCTGGCTTTAGGGCAGTGATGGCGAGCCTTTTTGAGACCAAGCGTTACTCGAGAGTAAGCTTGGTGGTTGTTGGTGGCTTTGCTTTGAAGCAACTGTGCAACTCTTCCAACGGGTGAATCACGACCCTAGGAGGGAGCATCCAGAAGCAAGCCCCATTGCCAGCAACTGAGCTTACTCCCAGGTAAGGATCGCGCTTTAGCTCTTTGCATGAAAATCAGGGGGGTTTAACAGCGCTTAACAGGGTGACCTACACTGCTTCCCCAAAACTAGGTCTCAGGTTTAATGCTAATAATCGAGCCCAGCGGCCCAGGCCAGCCTAGATTGGGGGGGGGGGCACTCTGGTTGAAGTGATGCCCTCACGCAGAGAGGGCTCTGAGTGCCACCTCTGGCACTCCGTGCCATAGGTTCGCCACCACTTTGCTTTGTTTGGGGGTAGCTCACAGGCTGGCTGCCCAACCGGGCGCCCGCCTCCCCTCGGACAAACGCACCGGAGTGGGCGCGGCCAGGCCAGGCCGGGCGGGGAGGGGCCGGCAGCCGCCCGACCGCGAACCGAGGAGGCCGCAGCGAGGGAGCGCTTCTGCCTGGCCCGGGCGGGGGCTTTTTTTTGTTGCAAACTCTCCAAACCCCCCCCAAACTGGAAACTGGAGCCGCTGCCTCTGCCAGCGAATGCGTGTCTGGCTCCCGGCCCGCGCCTCTCTCAGGAGGACCCAGCCACGGACCCCTCTCCCCCCACTGGCTCCACGAGACCCCCCCTCCAGGCTAGCAACATTCCCGAGGCAGGCCGCCGCCCCGCCCCGTCCAGCCGTGCGCACACCCCCGGGCGCGCTTTTACGCATTCCAGCGGCGGCCGCCGCCAAGCGCGCCTCCGTGCGCCCCCGTCTCGAGCCGAGCACCCAGGCCCGCCGACCCCCAAGAAACCCCTGCACTGCCGTAAACGCCCCCCCGCCCCATTCCCCGGCCCCCCTCCCTTGCTCCGGAGCGGAGCATCTCCCCACCAACTCCCAGCTCCAACTTGGGTAACATCTGGAGACTTTGGAGAGGGGGAGGAGGACCCCAACGTCGCCGAGCCCCCTCCAAGCAGCGGCATCTTTTTTTTTCCCCCCAGGAGCCTGAGCCCGGACCGGCCCTCCGAGCTCCTAGTTCCCCTTGGGCGGTCCACCGCCCGGAGGCTGGGCAACCTCGCGCCCCTGCTCACCGATGGACACGAGCTTGATGCTCTCGCGCTCCAGGAACTCGAGGCCGCTTTGAGACGTTCCTCATTGCATCTGGCGGAAGGTTGGGCCGCGCCAATTTGTACCCGCCCCATCTTCTTCTGGCTCAGCACCTCGAGCAGGGCGATGAGGCGCAGGCCGTCGCCCAGGTCGGTCTGCAGGTTGCCCACGCGCTTGTTGACGCACTTGAGGTGCTCGTTGCACCAGCGCGTGAACGTGTTCTGCTGGATCTTCTTCCACGGCGCGTCCTCGGCCAGGTCCTTCTCGGTGGCCGGCATCTCGGCCGTCCCGTCGCCTCCCTGCGTGCCGCCGCCGCCGCTCCCGCCTCCCGCTCCTGCGGCCTGATGGAGCCGCGCTTGGGAGGCGCTCATTATAACTGGCGGCGCTGCTGGTGGGTGGGAGCCCGGCTGGGTGGGCTGGGCCGACGGTTAAAGGCGCAGGAGCCTCGGGCTGCAGAGAGACAGAGGGAGGGAGGGAGCGGGAATGAGGCCCGGCCTTGCAGAGAGAGGGGGAGCCACCCCCCCCCCCGCCAGCTTCTAGTGCTGCGCTTGCCACTCTCCAGGTGGGGCCTGGAGGTCGCCTCCAAAACCTGGCCAGAACCAGTGAGTGGGGATTTACATAATCTTCCATATTCCACTATCTGTTGAATCATCCTTTTCGTTGATTATAAATGTTGATGGTTTTAATTTGTAATAAATACAGATCTGTCGTATAGCTTAATGCCGATCAGATTGTGTTGTAGAGTTTTCGGTATGGTTACGAAAGAGATGCCTGATAAAGCTTGGGATCTGTGGCTGGCATCTTCAGAGGAATAAAGATGCCAGCCACAGATGCAGGCGAAACGTCAGGAGAGAATGCTGCTAGAACACGGCCATACAACCCGGAAACCACACAGCACCCAAATACAGATCTGTTTTTGGTACTTTGCAGTTTGACCCAGTGGTGGGAGTCAAATAGTTTAACAACTGATTGTTTAGGAGCAGCAGTGGCGTAGGAGGTTAAGAGCTCGTGCATCTAATCTGGAGGCCATTGTGAGTGGTTTTGCGAGTGGTTTTGCGCTCCTAACGTTTCGCCCATACTTTTGGCCAGCAGCCTGTATCCTAAAACGAAACGCTAAGGCTGCCAGTGGTGGGATTCAGCAGGGTCGCACCACTTCTGTAGATCCGGGGGTTAAAATGGTGCTTGTAAACAAGAAGAAGAGGAAGATGCATGGCAGCTGTGAACTCAATGCGCGGCAGCTGTGAAAAAGGCAAACTCTATGCTGGGGATCATTAGGACAGGAATTGATAATAAAACTGCAAAGATTGCCTATTCTTATATAAAGCAGTGGTGCGACCAAAAAGACTGAGTCCTGTGTCCAGTTCTGCCACAAGATCTCAAAAAAGGATATCGGCGAGATAGAAAAAAAGCAGAGAAAGGCAATGAGGATGATTGAGGGACTGGAGCTACCTTCCTAAGGAGGGAGAGGCTTTGCAGCGCTTTGGGGCCCCTCTCCGACATGCAGAATAATTACATTCAATCCACTTTCACAATTGTTTGAAAGTGGATTTTGCTATTCCGCATTGTGCAAAATCTTAGCTTCCAAAGTGCATTGAAAGTGGATTGAAAGTGCATTATTCTGCATGCGCGGAGCGGCTTCTGGACTCTGCAGTTTGGAGGAGGAGATGTCTGAGGGGGGGATATGATCGTGTCTGCCAAAATTTTGCATTGGGGTAGAAATACTGCTGATGAGGAGAAATTTTTTCTCCTCACAATACTAGGAACTAGGGGCAAACCATTGAAAAATGCTAAAGTAAATTAGGACTAATAAAGTGGAACACTTCTTCACGAACGGTGATTGGTGTTAACATGCTGCCACAGGAGGTGGTGATGGCCACCACCCGGGATGGCTTTAAAAGGCTTCTGACAGATTTTATGGAGGAGAAGTCGATGTATGGCTACCAATCTTGATCCTCTTTGATCTGAGATTGCAAATGCCTTAACACACCAGGGTGCTCAGGAGCTACAGCCGCGAGAAGGCCATTGCTTTCAAGACCCTGCATGTGAGTCTTAAAGGCACTCAGGGCCACTGCGCAGTAGCAGAGAGCTGGACCGATGGACTTCTGGTCTGATCCAGCTGGCTTTGTTCTTATGTTCTTTATATGAGAGAAATCACTAAACTGCAAAGCACCCAAAACAGATCTGTATTTATTACAAATTAAAACCATCAACATTTATAATCAACGAAAAGGATGATTCAACAGATAGTGGAATATGGAAGATTATATCAATACGATATATATGAGATGGTCAGTGGGAAAGACACGAATCATAATCATGATGATAAATGAAATTACGTAAGGGTAGATGATACCATCAAGTTTGAATAGCACAGGTCATTTTTCATTTTTCTTAATTTTTCTTATTTTAAAAATGTTTATTTTTCTATTTTGTTTGTTTCTCTACGTATAATGATGTTGTGAATGAACAAGTATTATGTGATATGTTTTTAAACAATAAACTCTATTCTGTATAGCCCATGATAGCCTGCCTTAGGCACACCATATCACAATTGGGTACAATGAGGGTCCTATGACACTTTTTCACCCTTAAAAACAATCGCTTGGCGATCGCATGCAAGGAGGGGCCAGAACCAACGGGTTGCAGCTACATCAGAAGTTGTGGGTTTTCCGGGGCGGCTGGCTGCAGTCGGGGAGTTTTTGCTCCTGATGTCTCAGCTGCAGCTACGACTGGCATTTTCAGAGGCCACTGTGCCACGGAGAGGAACACCTCTTACCCTTACGTGACTCTGAGGTTGCCAGCCACAGATGTGGGTAAACGACGGGTTAAAATCGACGACTGCGCCCACTCCAGCCTGAAAACCCACAGCCAGTGACCGCGGGCCATGAAAGCCTTCGGACAAGACACTAAACTAAAATAATTTTGGGGTAAACTTTAGGAAGAGTTTCCTGAGAGTTAGAACAGTTCCTAAGTGGAACAGGCTTCCTTGGGAGCAGGTGGGCTCTCCTTCTTTGAAAGGGGGTTGAACTAGATGACCCTTGAGGTCCCATCCAGTTCTGTAGTCTTTCTAAATACAGTTTATTTTATTTATTTATTTTATTAGGGTTTTATACCGCCCCATCCCCGAAGGGCTCTGGGCGGTGTACAGCATATAAAATAACAGTATAAGACAATCAAACATTTAAAGCAGCAGTAAAGCTGTACCAAATTTCATGCAATACATCACGCATGGATATTATGTCCAATTTACCAGATTGTGGCCCCTCCCTAAAAGGGAGGCATGGTGAGTCCCAATAGATGGGTAAGAGACCCAGATGACAGCCACAAAAAAAGGATTCATTAGCGTCGGCTCCTCCAAAGGCCCCAAGGAACAATCCTCGGCCTTTGCAGGCCCCAGCGAACTCGCCAAGGTCCCGGTGAGGGCCTGACAGCTGGAGGGAAGAGCTGCTCCACCAGGCCGGGCCAGGGCTGTAGCTGCCCCATTCGCGGGAGGCTACAACCCCCATCGCTGAGCGGCCGGGACCACCTTGCAGATTTCACTTCATCAACCGGAGAGGCCGTGGCAGGACAAGGTAAGTGATGCGGTCTCGGCTGGCACGATGGTCCCAGGCCGCGTAAGGCCTTAAAGGTCAACACCAACACCTTGAAGGTGATCCAAACGGCACAGACTCTTGGGAAGAAATGGTTGCTTGGGAAAGTGGTCTCTTGGGTTGCCAGCTCTGGGTTGGGGAATTCCTGGAGATTTGAGAGGAGGGGTGGAGATTGATGAGAGCAGGAGTGGGGGGGGGAGGGGTCTGGGGGTGATGCCGAGCTACACGCCCAAAGCAGCCGCCTCCCGGTGGGAACGCCAGCCTGTGTTGCCTGGTACCGCTAGTTTACCAGGCCGGAACTGGGCAACCCTAACTACGGTTATGCTGCCGAGAACTCTTCCCAAACCCCACCTACCACTCCTACATTTCCAGAAATTCGTCAACCTGGAATTAGCAGCTTTCCTTCAAAGCGTCCCAGGCAGGCTGGGCAAGGTGACATCTACTCCCGAAATCTGGTCACCCATTCAAGAGCAATATCTTTTATTTCATTTGTTGAAATGTTTATCTCTTGCCTTTCCTGGTAATTCATTTTACAAGAGGAATTAAAACATTTTACAAGACAAATGAAAACATTTCCCAGTTAAACCCCGCAGCTAGTGCGCAAATCGGGGCTAAGTTATTAGTGAAACTGACCATAGTCAACCCTAGGGGCTTCAAAGACAGGCTGGCAGCAGGGTCAGGTGTAGCCTTGTGGGGCTGGCAACAGGGCCAGGCGGTGCCTTGGGCCACCGGAGGGGCTGGCAACAGGGCTGGGGGTCGCCTTGGCCCAAAGGAGACAGCAGCTGTTGGATTGGAAAGCCAACGTTGCAGCAACCGGCTCAATGGAACCTCCATGGGAAGGGGCATTTTATCAAGTGCGAGGAGCAAGCAACGGGAGAAGGGGTCAGCTGTCCTGGCTCACTGGCGGCGTCCGGGAGGCATCTGACCTCTGTCAGAAACGGGAGTGAGGTTTGGGGTTCTTTTGGGGGCTGGGATGATAGATTTGGGGATCATATATTTTGGAGGAAGGGTAAGGTAGCGCCAGAGGGGGCACCCTTAAGAATTGGCCAGGAACTTGAACTTGGGGAGGAGGTTGAGGATTCTAAACTCCTCTTCCTATCAGGGAATGGGATCCTGAGAGTGAAGAATCACCGGGAGCAACTGGCCATTCCAACCAGAGGAACTAGCCCTTGCTGCCACCCTCCAGGGAAGTCATACATAAACCCCCCCCCCCCCACACAGATAGGCATGCAGAGGGGCATGAACTGCTTCGGCTGGACATTGGTTCTCAAACTCTCCAAGGGGAGGTACTGATGGGAGTGGCTGCGCTGGCCTCCAGATCTGACTCCCTTGCCCTTTAGCTCCTCCCAAAAGACCTGGCTACCGCGGTGCAGCTTTACCGGCTCACGCCAAGATTCACACACGCAAGTAACATGCAGATCTTAGGAGGAGGAAAGTGCCGAAACTTGCCAGGTGGGAAAGACAGACGGGAGGGCGCCGGTGAAGGGGCTCGGGGCAGATCGGCCCCTCCGACTCTGCCCTGACCAGGAAGGTGCTTCCAGAGGAAGGTTGTCGGGCTAGTAGGCGCACGTCTCCCAAATTCCTGCCTCCCCACAGCCCAGCCCAGCGCTGCAACCCAACCCCGTATCCCCAGGCGGTGGAAACTCCACTCTGGGTGCTTTGGTTCTCTGTTGGGCTGGATCCAGTGGAGAATTAAATGCCTCCCTTGGGTTGCCAGCTCCAGGCCGGGAGTTTCCTGGAGCATTGAAATTCAAACCTATGGAAGAGAGGGGAGAGTTATAGGACCTCAGGAGAGTCTCCGCTGCCATTTTCCAGCGGAACTTTGGTCCGGGTTGTTATGATTTATTTATTCGATTTAACATCCCACCCCTTTGCCTGCCGGACAAACAACTCTCTGGAGATCTGCTACTTGGATTTTGGTAGGATTTCTGAGATTGACCCCTTCCCTCCCCCTCTCACACAGGCAACAGAGCCAGCCTTAATCGCCGCTTCCGCTGCAAAATAAAGGGCCAGCTTTCAATTTGGTGGGGAATTGGGGTGCCGCGGTTTCCGGCTGTATGGTCGCGAAATGAAAGCAGCATTCTCTCCTGACGTTTCGCCTGCATCTGTGGCTGGAGGGGGAATTCTTTCTCTGCAGAATCTCTCCCATCCAGACTGCCCTTTAAGGATATATTTTTTTAAAAAAATACGAAGTCTGGCCTGAGATATCCTGCAAGTTCGATAAGGCTGCTTCGGAGCATGAACGGCGATTCCACATTGCCCCCACCCGGCAAAGCCTGATGATCTTTCTTGGCAGAAAAAAAAATTAGACCTAAGAAAAGCAAAAAGTAAAGTCACTATACACAGCTGGGTGACCACAGTATTGTTATTGTTTCAATGTTTGTACTGGTATATTTGGATTTTAAGATGTTTTATGATTGTTATTATAATTTGTGTTGTGACCAGCCCTTGGCCTTCCGGGTTAGGGTGGGATAGAAATCAAATCAATCAATCAATCAGTCAATCAGTCAATCAATCAATCAATCAATCAATCAGCCCTATTTGATAGCCATCCAGAGCAACTCGTTGGCCACTGCATGGAGTAGGATGCTCAAATGGTGATCTACTGGTCCAACACTGCAAGGCACGGTGTGTTAAGATGGTCCAGGCCTCAAAGTTCCTTCTAGGATTCAAGCTCTTGTCTTTCAAGCCCAGTACTTCCCACTCTGAAGTAGCGACAGGCCTTCAGTGTCAATTTGTCATTTGGTTTTATTCATTTGCACCCCTCCTTCCACCCAAAGTAGCTGACGCAATCCTCCTGTCCTCCACTCTTTCTTCGCAACCATCCTGTGAAGTAGGCTAGGCTACGCGTGTGTTGCCCACAGCTGCCATGGCATGGCGGGGGATTCAAACCGGGGTCCCATAAAGCAAGAGGCCTGTATTTTTACAAGCCTTTGTGGAATTTGACCCGCAGTCCCCGGAGGACTCAACCCCATGTTAAGATTTCTTCTGCTTTTACTTTATTTGCTTTGCAAATGCAGACGCTGGGATGACTTTATCAAGACCGGGGAGAGCACTTCGCTGCCCCTCCAGCTGTTTTAACTGGAAACAGCCACCCCCATGCTGATTTTAAACCTGCTGGGGGAAACTTGCAGGCATGCTTATCTGGTTCTCCAGCAGGCATAGAAATATCTTGTGACGTATTGCCGGAAGCGCTTCTCACCGAATTGTTTTGGTGTTGGTTTCGGGAGCGGTTATTTAGTTAAGAGCTTCCACTTCCGCACCGTGGCTGGCATTCAGAGGATCTGATCTCGGGCAATTCTCTGATCCTCTGGAAGATGCCAGCCACAGATGCAGGCTAAAACGTCAGGAGAGAATGCTGCTAGAACACGGCCATACAGCCCGGAAACCACACAGCGCCCATCTTGGGGATGGCTTTTGTTTATGGCAGGCAGATGTGGGATCCAGCAGGTCCTCAGGGTTCTCGGTAGCAGCTTACTAATTATGCGCAAACGGAGAGGGGCTGCTCTGGCCGGGTGATTTTGCCACGGATTTTTGGCCTTTAGTGACTTTCTCCTCTCAGCAGAAGCCAGAACTTTGAAGTGTTCAGCGGAGGTGCACTGGCGCGGGCAGCCTGCTCTTTCGGCGCGGCATTCATTTCCCGCCTAAGGATCGGGCGCAGCGGCTGGGCGCCCTTGCCACAGCCCCGCCCCAGCAATGCCCCGCCTCGAATGCCTGGCCACGCTCGCCGCTACCAGCCCCATTGGATGCATTTACCACTGTTTGAATCCCACCACCATGGGAACCCGTTACTAAAATTTTTGGATCCCACCACTGATGGCAGGGGGTTGGATTTGATGGCCCTTGTGGCTTCTTCCAACTCTATGATTCTATGAATATCTTTCCCCAGAGCAAGAGTTTCACAAGACCAGGCCCCGCTAGCTGGACTGTCTTGTAGATTCTGGTTCTTTTCCAGATACTCTGAAACCATCTGAGTTCTCAACGATTTTATTGAAAAGAAACACAGAAACAAATAAACGGCTCTACTGGCAAATATAACCAGCTACCAGCATCACCTCTGCAGAGATCTGGCGTTTCAGACCTGGGCTCTGGAGATGCTCCCTCTCCAGCCCAGCTTGGGTTAGACTGAACTCTTTGTCACAAACTGTTCTCTCTTTAGAAAAAGCAGCCCCAGAGGCTGTGTTTGAAGAAGTAAAAAAAGGGAAAGGGAGGGGCGGGATCCCCCAGTAGTGGGTAAGAGCAGGTGCACTCTAATCTGGAGAACCAGGTTTGATTCCCCGCGCTGCCACTTGAGTTGTGGAGCCTTATCTGGGGAACTAGATTAGCCTGTGCAATCCAACACACACCAGCTGGGTGACCTTGGGCTGGTCACAGTTCTTTGGAGCTCTCTCAACTCCACCTACCTCACAGGGTATTTGTTGTGGGCGGGGGAAAAGGAGATCGTAAGCCCCTTGGAGTCTCCTACAGGAGAGAAGCGAGGTATAACCAAACTCTTCGTCTTTTGGTTAAATGTGGTGGGAATGAAACCTGGACTTCCCTTCATGTGCTGGTTCTGACCTGGCCAGAACATTGTAGGGGCCTTCCAGGCCCCGCCCCGCCCCACCCCACCTGACTATTTTAAATCTTGCCTGTTTGAGGGCTTTAATCTCCTTTGCAATTCTATCAGAGATTGACTTGCTCCAAGGCACTGGGAAGAACCAAGGTAATTTTGGGGAATTAAGAAGGAAAGCAAGGGGTTTTTATTAAAGTTGCCAACAGGTGATGACTAGAGATCTACTGTGATTATAACTATCCGCCAAGCAACGGATGTGACTTCCCCTGAAGAAAATGGCTTCTTTGAAAGGTGGACTCTATGGTATTATACCCCATTGAAGCCCCCCCAACTCCGCCTTCCTCAGGCCCCACCCAGTGGTGGGATCCAAAAATTTTAGTAACAGGTTCCCATGGTGGTGGGATTCAAACTGTGCATAGCCAATGGGGCTGGCTGGGCGGAAGGGCGGCCGGGCATGAAGGGGGCGGGCATTACAAGGGCTGTGGCAAGCGACGCAGGCCGCCCTGGGCGGAAATCACGGCACGAAGCAGGCTGGCCACGCGACGCCTTCGGCACCTGCTAGACTGCTTCAAGTTCCCACGCTACTGCTGAGAGTGAGGGGCGTAACTATGACAAAAAATCACGGGTAAAAATCACCAATGAGTAACCCCCTCTCAGCACACACAAATAATTAGTAACCTACTCTCGGGAACCTGTGAGAACCTGCAGGATCCCACCTCTGGCCCCACCCCCCAAAAGCTCCTGGCATCTCGCAACGCACAGCAGCTGCCAATCCTATTTTTTTTTAACTGATGGGAGGTGAGCAGAGACAGAGTTTACTGTGAGTAATTCCAGAGGGGTACAAAATGCAAGACCCAGCTGCCTTGCGTGCTCCATTTCCAATCTCAAAATTGCCATTTATCCACAAAAGAGGAATCCAGCGTGAAGATGCCAAATCGGGATTTCATTCAGAGCTTTCATGCTGCCCCACCCCCAACCCACCGGAACAAGAACTTGGGAGTTTCTTAGTCATTGCAGGTATTAGCAATCTTGGCACCGCCTGGGACTTCCTATTCTTCCCAGATAGGAACCAGTTTAAAATAGCTAGCAAATGGTCTCAGTCCTTTTCCTGATAAGATCTGAAAGTGGATGATTACTTCTCAGCAGATGCTTTCCGCATTTCGCAGCCCTCTGCCTCCTGCCAATTGTGCCTTTGTTTTTATACCTCCAACTATGACTGCCTAGTTCAGGGGTTCACTCCATTTGCATGTAAAGAAGAAGGCCCTCAATCCACAAAAGCTTATGATAGGACAGAATAAAATCCTACAACCATAGAGTTGGAAGTAAGCACGTGGCTCCGGTTCAACACCTCCATTCATGTCCGGAAGCTCCGCCCACCCGTTTGTGGGTTTTAAAGCATTTTACTGTTTTTTGGTTTTGGCCTGCAGGGGCGCATTCTTTTCAGGCTAGCAGCACCAAACTGTCAGGGATTGTTTGGGGAATCTCCTGGATGATAAGCTATCCAGGTTTTGTGAAGTTTGGTCCAGGGGGTCCAAAGCTATGGACTCCCCAAAGGGTGCCCCATCTCTCCATTGTTTCCAATGGAGCTAATAGAAGATGGGGTTCACCTTTGAGGGTCCATAACTCTTTGGGACACCCCCACCCAAACTTCACCAAACCTGGAGTGCACACCGTGAGTGGGCCTCTACTGATACCACCCAGGTTCTGTGAAGTTTGGTCCAGGAGTCCGTGCCATGACTCCCCAAAGGGGTGCCCCATCCTCCATTGTTTCTAATGGGGAGCTAATAGAAGATGGGGGCTACACCTTGAGGGTCCATAACTTTGACACTCTTGAATTAAATTTCAATTAAACCTGGGAGGTATCATCAGGATAGTCTCTGATTGATACAACTCAGGTTTCCAGGAAGTTTGTTCAAGAGGTCCGCTATGGACTCCTAAAGGGGTGCTCCCATTCCTCCATTGCTTCCAATGGGAGCTAATAGGAGATGGGGGTTGAGCACCTTTGAGGGGTCCATAACTTTGACCCCTGAACCAAACTTCACTAGTCCTTGGTGGTATCATTAGAGAGTCTCCTCAAAGATAATTCTAAAAAGTTTGGTGCTGCTAGCTATCAATTGCACCCTTGGACACAGCAGGCACCCCCCAAATTTCTAGATTCTCCTTTTTTAATTCTCCTTCGCATGGGATTTAAAGGAGAACATGAGGTCCTCAGTCAGGGCAAGGTACATTTGGATTTATATCCCCCCCCTCCTGTAGGAGACTCCAAAGGAGCTTACAATCTCTTTGCCCTTCCCCGGCCAAACAAAACACCCTGTGAGGGAAAATTGAGAGAGCTCCTAAAAGCTGTGACTAAATTAAGGTCACCCAGCTGGCCTGTAATTCCCCAGATAAGCCTCCACAGCTCATGGGCAGAAGAAAGGAATCAAACCTGGTTCCTCCAGATTAGAATGCTCCTGCTTTTAACCACTACTACATTGAAAGTGATGCTGTTTCAGGGTGGATAATTAATTCTTAAAATAGCATCACTACTTTCTAAATGCAATAGCGACCAGGAATTCCCAGACTTTCCCTTTGCTGCGGATTTAAAAGAGCAGGCCTGGGGCCCCAGTTTAAACACCAGCTGGAAAATGATGCTGTTTGGGGGGTGGATTCCAGCATCACAGCGCTGCCGGGCCTGGGGATTTTGCACCGGCTCCATTTTTCCTCTCGGGCAGGAACTGCCAGCTGGTAAAGGGTGAGGCAGGCTGTGAGGCCTGCCATCCCCAGCCTTGGAGCTCCTTTTATGAGCGCAGTCAGCGGGGTCAGGGGGGAAAGGGCCATGCCCCAGTGGTGTGGGTGTGGCCCCACCCCTTAACCCCCCCCCCCCCCATAAAAAAATCTATACCTACGCCCCTGGCTTTTCATCTCTAGTCCTCAAGCCCCTGCTCATGGACCCAAAACTCCCCATTTCCTTCAACCCCAATTCTCATTCAAATGCACGGGAGCGCCTAAAAGCCCTAATGTTGCTTTTGGTGTGTCCTGTTTTTAAGTGGGACCTCACGGCTTCTCGGGCCTTCTACCAAGCATCCAGTGCCGTAATCTGACTGCATCGGTCGATCGGAGGACGGAGAGTTTCCCACCAAACCCCAAAAATATTGGGTGTTGGTTCTGTGCCCATTAACATTGGAGCCAATTCTATCATGAACTGTGGACGATGCATTCTTTGCAGGAATCGTAGCTCGTACTGGAGCAATGCTCAGTCTAGCTCGTAAAATAATATGGAAATATCATGTCCTCAGAAGCTGCAAGCCACCAAAGTTGAGAGCCAGCATGGAAGGGTCAAGAGCAGCAGATTCTGCCCGAGACCGCCTGACTCCTCGCCTCCATGAAGTTTGCTGGCGTCCCTGATCGGGTCCCAGCCCTTCAGAACTCTCTCAGCCCCACCTGCCTCACAAGGGGTCTGTTGTGGGGCGGGGAAAGGAAGGAGCTTGTAAGCAGAGTTGATACTCTTGAAAGGTAGAGAAAAGCCAGGTATAAAAGCCAAGCCGCCTTCTGAACGTGACGCCGGGCAAGAGATGCAGACGCGTAAAGCACCAAGGAAGTGGACACGGAAGTAAGGAATTATGCCTCTGGAAAAGGAGCAGCAGCTGCAAATTAATACAAGCTCTGCATATGGGGACCAGGTGTCTTCCACATGGCGCCCTCTGATGCCCACCAACAAAGTTCTACTGCTGTTTTAGAAAGTGAGCAAGGCGGTAGTAGCTTGCTGTGTGCAGGGTTGCGCACCCTATTCCACAGAGCTTCTGCCCAAAATGTGGAAGAGGCCGTCTGAGACGGACACATGTCAAAAGTCTTCATGACAAGTTTAGCAGGCTACTGAAGCCACTCATTTGCATCTGGGCTCAAACTCCACAGAAAGGGTCGGAGACCCCTGGCGCAGACGCATCCCAACACACACACACACACACACACACACACACACACACACACACACACACACACACACACACAGAGAGAGAGAGAGAGAGAGAGAGAGAGAGAGAGAGAGAGAGAGAGAGAGAGAACTGTCAGTCCCCCGCCTCTTGGTTTCTCCCTCGTGCCCGTGATCCATCAGACTTGCGGTGGTCCAACGTCTGCAGCAGCCACACCAACCCCCACCCAGACTTCCTGCCACCCGTTTTGAAACCTCTCGCCCTGCACCTTCTGGGAACTCCTACTCCTGGGATCTCCCCCCCCCCCATCTCGTGAGCGAGGAAGGGCGAAGGCGGAGCAGACAAAAGCAATCATGTAGCGCCTGAGTGGGGGAAATCACAGCAGGATGCATTAAGCAGAGGAGTAGTGGTGAAGAGCTAGGTGCCCTCTAATCTGCAGGAACCGGGTTTGATTCCCAGCTCTGCCGCCTGAGCTGTGGAGGCTTCTCTGGGGAATTCAGACAGCCTGTGCACTCCCACACACGCCAGCTGGGTGACCTTTGGGCTAGTCACCGAGCTCTCTCAGCCCCACCCACCCTACAGGGTGCTTGTTGGGGAGGGAAGGGCAAGGAGATTGTCAGCTCCCTTTGAGTCTCCTGCAGGAGAGAAAGGGGATATAGGACCAAACTCCTCCTCCTCCTTCTTCTTCGGGTGGAAGGGGCTGGGAGCTCAAAAACTGGCTCCTGGATTCTTTGGATCTCAGGGGTGGGGGTGGGGGTAGGGGTGGGGGTAGGGGTGGGAGGCCGACCATAACCCATCAGTGGTTGGCAGCCCGTTGATGCTCTCCTTTTCTTTCAAGAGACAAAGCAGGGAAGTGGAGACACGCCAAAACGATTCTCCTGGCTTCCTTTCACGGTGCCCTGGTCTGATGGTAGATTGGGGTTTGCCAACTCCGGGCTGGGGGTGGGACCTGAGGTTTGAGACAAGGAGGGACCTCAGCGGGGTACGACCAGTGGTGGGATTTAGCCTATTCGCACCTATTCGGTAAAACCGGTAGCTTTTTTTTTTCTCCAGTTCAGAGAACGGTTGCAATCCCACCACTGAGTCCCTTCGGCAACGGTGGTCAAATTATTTGAATCCTACCACTGGGTACGACGCCCTAGAACTCACCCTACAAAACAGTTGTTTGCTTCTGGGGGGCTGATATCTGTCGCCCGGGGGTGATCTCCAGCCATCAGCTGGAGGTTGACAACCCAATATTCAAGGTCATTTCCTTAACATCCTAATTAAGTGAGCGCTTAAGCTGTCGCAATTTTCGGTCCCAACGCTTTATGGACTCAGTCCCTCATATCCTGCTTACTGTTCATGTATAATGATATTAGAACCCATCTGGGAGCTTTACTACCTCTAGAATTTATGTTTCTCTCTCAGACAAACTAAATGTCTAAGCTATTGAACAGCCCTCATGTAGAAACTTCTGAAGCAGTGGCTACATTTTTAATCCATGTTCTGGCTATGATAAGATAACAATATCCTGTTTTTGTATTTGGAATGTATGGTACTTCTGGTTTATGCCTAATAAAGGTTTTTGGATTGGATTGGATTGGATTGGACAACCCAATAGTAGATTCAGGCCAAACGATGTTATGGAACTGTAGTCCATAACATCTGGAGGGCCGCGAGTTTGACACCTATGTCTTAGAGCCTCAGGGTAAATAGCGTATTCGAAGAAATACATTAAGAAGAAGAAGAGCTGTGGAGGAGGGTGGCCAAGGAAGTGTAGCAAGGAAGGAACAGGGGAAAGGGGGGGGGGGGGGGAGGATACCATCTGCCGGCCTTCCCTCCCCTCTCAGTAGATTCAGGCCAAATTGGGGGGGGGGGGGGAAGGATACCATCTGCCGGCCTTCCCTCTCCTCTCAATTAGTCCCTGTTATCCCAAATGGTTTAGCATAGAAATCATGAGCTTGGAAGTTTCTCATCCAAGAACTGGAGTTGCCAACCTCCCAGGAGGCCTCCTAGAATTACACCGCATATCCAGCCTAGTTCCTCTGGGGAGAGAACTGGAATCTTTGGAAGACAGCCTCCACGATATACCATAAGATGAGGGCTGTCAAACGTATTTGTTACAAGGGCTGGTTTAGCCATAATGTTGATACTTAACGTTAGACTTTAAGGGACCCCAGGTAGAAGAAGAAGAGTTGGATTTATATCCCCCCTTTCTCTTCTGCAAAGAGACTCAAAGGGGCTGACAATCTCCTTTCCCTTCCCCCCTCACAACAAACACCCTGTGAGGTAGGTGGGGCTGAGAGAGCTCCGAAGAACTGCGAAAAGCCCAAGGTCACCCAGCTGGCATGTGTGGGAGTGCACAGGCTAATCTAGTTCCCCAGATAAGCCTCCACAGCTCAAGTGGCAGAGCGGGGAATCAAACCCGGTTCTCCAGATTAGAGGGCACTTGCTCTTAACCACTACTACACCACTGCTGCTTCTAGGTAGGGGGAAAGAATGCTGGCATTTAATGTTTATAGTTTTGTATTGCTTTTATCATGTTTATATATGTCAGCTGCCTCAAGTCCCTTGGGTAGAAATGCAATCAATCAATCAATCAATCACATTAACGTGACCTGGTTGGGTCTGCCCCTGGGCAGAGCGCTGCGGGGGGGCTACCCTAGTTCACAGGGCTCACTCCAGATCGTGAGGGGACTGGGTTCCCTAGCTGGTTCACGCTTGGGATGGCGCCTCTCTGAAGGGACCTTTCAGATCTTGGCCCAGATTCTCACTCCTGCCGTGGATCCTAGGCAACATCCCACCCCAGATTTCTCCTCCACAGCTCTTCTTCTTCTTAACGTATTTCTCTGGACACGCTTATTTACCCTGAGGTTTCGAAAGATGGTACAGTGGATCATAAAGCCCTTATCATCCCCTGCCAGCAATGTGCTGGCAGGGATGATGGGGAACTGTAGTCCATGACATCTGAGTGGGTCACAGCTCTGGACACCTGTGCTCTAAGACACGACACACTTCCCCTTTTACAAAAAATCCAGCTCGCAGGTCACTTTTCTGTGCACTACCGAGAAGCCAAAAAGACATGGACAGATTTATGGAGGAGAAGTTGATCTCTGGCTCCCAATCTTGATCCTCCTTGATCTGTGATTGCAAATGCCTTAACAGACCAGGTGCTCGGGAGCAGCAGCCGCGAGAAGGCCATTGCTTTCTACATCCTGGCATGAGCTCCCCAAAGGCACCTGGTGGGCCACTGCGAGGCAGCAGAGCTGGACTAGATGGACTCTGGTCTGATCCAGCTGGCTTGTTCTTATGTTCTTATGTTCTTAGTGCCAGAGTGGGCACCCCTTTAAGAAAACGCTTTAGTGGTATCTTAAAAGGATTTCACTGCTTGGGGGATTAGAGCTCCTTTTTGACGCTGCAACGAAATCGAATGAGTTTCTGGAAAGTTCTGCTTTGTTTGATTCTGCTGCAAGAGACCAGCTCTGGAATTATTCCTTCAGCAAGCTTGCAGCCTTCACCCACTTCCTTATCTTCAGCCCTGTTCCCTCCTCTTTTCTGCACTACGGGGAAATGACACTGGTATAACCAGCGGCAAGATTCTTGGAAGGATGACTAGTTCAAAACTCTCGAAAATGGCTGGCGGGTGATTCATCGCCCTTCTCCCCCTACCATGAATGAAAAAAACGTAGGAAAAAGAGAACGCTGGCATGCCCCCTGCTGGCGTAGTTGAGAATTGCCTTCCTTTGCTGACCACCCTCAGATGCCTGCCAGCCAGCCCTCAGGCCTTTCACAGGCCAGCCCAGATCTTGAAACCCACAAGCGGAGCCCCAGAGCGTGCCTGCCGAGCCGACAGGGGCTGTGACTCTGAAGGTGCGACCCACAGCTCAGCCGTCCACTTCCATCATCACACTAAGACGTTGCCCTTAACCCAGCCTGCTTTCTTATGCGCCTTCTGGTTCCTTGCGCTTTACGAGGGCTCTCCTGGTAGTACCGTTCTGTTTGGCAAAGGGGGAAATGAGATAGAGGTGGACGGAACCAGAGCTAAGAGGAGGCAACCCACCTGTGCTGGGAGTATAACGTTCTCAGCACGACTTATGGCTGCAGGGTGGCCATGAATCCACGGTCACTCTGGTAAGGTGCTTCTCTAAAATGCACATAGTGTGGCAGTGGTTAAAAGTAGACATTCTAATCTGGAGAGCCGGGTTTGATTCCCCACTCCTCCACACGAGTTTGACTCTTTATCTGGTGAACCAAATGTAGCTCCAAGACTCCTCATTCTCCTGCCGGGTGACTCCGGCTAGTCAATGAATTCCCTCTCAGTAGCCCCACCTACCTCACCAGGTGTCTGTTGTAGGGAGAGGGAGGGAAAGGAGTTTGTACACCACCTTGAGTCTCCTCACAGGAGAGAAAGGTGGGGTATAAATCCAAACTCTTCTTCTTAATGTATTTCTTTGAATGCGCTATTTACCCTGAGGCTCTAAGACATGACAATATCCCCCCCCCCCTTTTATAAAATCCAGTTTCCGAGGTCACCTTTCTGTGTGACCGAGAAGCCAAAAAGACGTGGACGGTGTCATTTCGCCATTATTGCCTCTGCATAGCAACCCCAGACTTCCTTGGTGGTCTCCCGTACAAGTCCTAAACAGGACCGACACGGCTTAGCTTTCAAGAGTTGGCAAGATCAGGCTACCCTGGCCGTGCATCCATTTATAGACCGCTGCTCGCCTATTTCGTGGCAGTTCACAGTCCCAAATGGAGCGATCTATTCACACCCCCTTTTTTGCCCGGGATGGGAAATGTATCAGCTTCCAGGCCCAGCAGCCTGAGGCGGCCCAGTCTCCAAGGGCCACTCCCCGCATTGTGATGCTTGCAGATCTGAACACAACAAGCAGCCCAGCCCCAACCATTCATGAACTGTCCTGAAATTTTAAGGAAGCCCCAGTCTTTTCAATGGGGCACGGGCCAGAGAATGCCCTACTGGGCTGGATCTGTCTGTCAGTGGGAGGCTCTGACCCTTCGGGGCTCAATCTTAGAGTCAGCTGCAGCCGCTCGACACCTGGGCACTAACTCCTGGGCATACACACCCTGGTCTGGGGACTGCGTCTCCAAAGAGCTTTACGTCCAGCAAACGACAACTTCCTGGTGATCCCTGGCCTGAAATCAGTTCGACTGAACTTCACCAACTTGGTGGAATGCTCTGTGAAAATGGGATCTATACAGTTCCGCAGGGCCTGCAAGACAGCTACTCTGCAAGACTTCTGGTGGAGGACAACAGGGACCGACCTTCCTTCCTTCCTTCCTTCCTTCCTTCCTTCCTTCCTTCCTTCCTTCCTTCCTTCCTTCCTTCCTTCCTTCCTTCCTTCCTTCCTTCCTTCCTTCCTTCCTTCCTTCCTTCCTTCCTTCCTTCCTTCTTCCTTTCATGTCCTTCCTCTCCCATTCCATGTCTTTCTTTCCCTTTGGACCAGTACGAATCGGGGTTCATAAATATATTTTTTAAAATTACTCTCCCCTGAAATGGTTTTATGGTGCTTGCATTGCAGAAACATGTGACTTTTCATGGGATTTTACTACACTTATTAGGTTGCTGTTATACGATGTCTGAGCCTATCTGGGGAAGGGCACCTCCTAAATCAAATGACTGTACATAGAGATCTATATTCCACAATGTAATAACCCAAGTCCCTGCAGGATCAGACCAGTAGCCCATTTTGGCTGGCCAACCAGTTGTCCTGGAGGGGGAAGTAGGCAGCGTACAGAGGCCAAGACCCTCTCCTACTGTTGCCTCCGACCACTGGATTCACAGGTTGACTGCTTCCAGAGGTGGAGGTTCTTAAGGCGAAGTGGGTGAGGCCCCGATGGACTGATCTTCAGGGAAATCTGGGAGCCTGATCCACTGCTGGAGCCCATCAAAATGCCTCCCCTAACTCCAGCCAGTGAGTCCTTGGCTCCTTAGAGATTCTTCCGCCCCCTTCCCCAAGTCGCCATCGCTCCCCAGTCATGACTTGGAGGCCTGGATTTGCCTGCCCCAGGAAGGCAACACAAAAGAGCCCCTCCTGTCTTTCCCTGAGTTCACAAGGAGAAGCCAGGTGGAGCCCACCAGTGGCAAAAAGGCTTGGGGGGGGGGGGGGCTGAAAAAGGCACGCCGTGGAGTTTCACAGTTCTATCAGTAGGTGGCGCTCTTTCCCCTGTTCCTCCCTCCCGCCCCTTTCCTCCCAGGGCTCAGCCTTGGGACCTCCGCTTCATATTTTCCCCATATTTGGAGAACTGCGTTTCTTTGGGTTTTTTAAATAACCAGACAGACCCTCCCCAGGGCCCTGGGGGAAGGGGAGAAAGGCGTCCACAGAAGCAGGGCACCCTGGGGTGGGGTGGAATGGGGAGGGCTACCGGGGAGGGGCAGCTTCACTGGGTTGAGAAGCAGGGAAGGGGGTGTCAGCCGGGAGGGTCAAATTGAGGCCAGTGGGGCAATTTTTGACTCTGGGATGAGAAAACCCAGCCTCGTGGTAAGTGGTGCCCAGCATTAGCTTCTCAGCACCTAGGAGCAGTGGTGGCTAACCTTTGGCACCTAGATGTTATGGACTAATTCTATCAGTCCTTCCAGCATGGGCTGATTGGCCATGCTGGCAGGGGCTGATGGGAATTGTAGTCCATAACATCTGGAGTGCCAAAGGTTCGCCACCACGGATCTAGAGTATTTTTCACACAGCCATTCCAAGAACTCGTGGAGCGTACAACATGATCGCACTGGGAGAGAATGTGACAGGCTCGAGGTTCCCAGGTGCCCCCATGGCAAAACAGGAATTTGAACCCGGGTCTTTCTGATCCTAGTCTAACTCTCTAACCCAGTGGTGGCGAACCTATGGCAGGGGTGCCAGAGGTGGCACTCAGAGCCCTCTCTGTGGGCACCCGCAAACAGAGTTCATCATGGGGGGGGGAATTGCCCCCCCACACACACACACACATCTAGGCTGGCCTGGGCCGCTGGGCTCAATTATTAGCATTAAACCTAAGACCTAGTTTTGGGGAAGCAGTGTAGGTAACCCTGTTAAGCGCCGTTAAACCCCACTAATTTTCATGCAAAGAACTAAAGCACAATCCCTTACCTAGGAGTAAGCTCGGTTGCTGGCAATGGGGCTTGCTTCTGAGTAAACCTCCTGTGGGTCATGATTCAATTCACCAAGAGTTGCATGAAAGTTGCTTCCAAAGCAGCCAACAGCTCACCAAGCTTACCCCGAGTAACGACTTTTGAGCCAACTGTTTTTTTTCTAAACTGAAACCAGTATTCAGTTAAATTGCTGTGTTGTACTTTTATGAAGTAAATAAGTGGGCTTTGGTTTGCGATTTGGGCACTCGGTCTCGAAAAGGTTCGCCATCACTGCTCTAACCACTATACAGTGCTGGCCTTGTCCCTCCTGTAAATAGGGTGGGGGGTGGGGGTGGAGGCAGAGGGAGCAATCTGTTCTTCCACTTTTTCATTAACCTCAATTTATTTTATTTCCTTCCTTTTTACCCCCACCCCCACCCCCCCATTTCTTTCAAATGGGAACCCAAACCAGCTTCCATCATTCTCTATGCCTCCATTTTATTCTCACAACAGCCCTGCGAGGTAGGTTAGGCTGAGAGGGTGGGACTGGTCCCAAGTCACCCAGCAAGCTTCCACAGGTCCAAGTCTCCGACAGACACCACAGAGCTGTGGCACAGCACTCACCCAGGAGTTGTCTCTCGAGGCTCAGGTACCCGGATGAGCATCCTCCCCAGGTCTTCAGTCCCACTCGGTAAAGCCCATTAAAGAATGTGCGGAGAGTTCCAGCTGACTGGACACGCCCTGAAGATGGCACCGAGAGACTCTGGGCCCAGGTGAGCCAGAATTTGCCAAATGTTAGAAAGTGCAGCACATTCTGCTTCATTGCAGCACAAAGCAGACGGGGAGGATGTTCCGCCTTGTAGGACAGTCTGAGCAAACTGCTAGTAGCAGCTACTGTGAGGACGGAGCCTGGAAGGCGTCCCCAACTTTTCTAGATGTGCCTGGAGTGTCTGGGGCCGACGGACGAGCATCTGGAATCCCGTGTCTGAGCTAACAAGCAGCCCTCTCCCTTCTCTGCCCCCTTCCGAGCCAAACCCCTCTAAACGGCACCGATGAAAGAACCGCTTCCTCTCAGTGTAAACGCGACCGTGCTGATTCACGCTGTGACAGTTTTGATTGTAGTGGTTGGGTACAAAAAGACCACACCCTGTCAAGGCGCAGCTGAGTCACAGTGGGACTTCTCAGGGGTTGGGTTCATTCATGGTTTCTCAGGGATAGCCCAGGACCATAATTCTACTGCCTCCTGCTACTTGGCCATGCTGGCAGAGGCTGATGGGAACTGTAGTTCCTGAACATCTGGAGGGCCATAGTTTGAAGACCTCTGCCGTAGGGTTTTCAAGGCAAGAGACTGCAGAGGTGGTTTGCCATTGGCTGCGTCCGCCCAGCAACCCTGGACTTATTTGATGGTCGCCCATCTAAGTACCAACCAGGGCCAACCCTGCTTAGCGTGCAAGATCTGGCAAGGTCAGGTTAACCGTCTTACTCCTGCGTAATTCATATAGGATAGCCACAGGGATTCACGCTGCAACGTGGCTTGTAAGACTGCCCTTCCGAAGGGACGGGCACGACATTTCACCTTCCCTAATTTGGCGCATGCAGGCAGGCATCGTGCATAGAAAGGAAGAAGAGCACTGGGAAAGAGAAAAGACGCTCTCTGTAATGAATGTGACCATGCGGCCAAACAGGTGGGGCTGAAGCTATATCTGTGCGTCAACATACCGCATTGCATGCTTAAGAGCCCGAGCTAACCCTAATACCAGTTTGCCCAGGAAGGATTCTGCCGTCCCAGGGTGGAAAACACCCTCGTTTAGCCGTCTGCTGATTAATTCAGACCCAAATTCAGTTCTGACTCACGATGGCAGCAGGTCAGAGGCCCTGATAGTCCTGCAGTGGCCTCTCTCTCTCTCTCTCTCTCTCTCTCTCTGCGAGTAGCCTATTTTGCAGGGTTGTTGTGAGAACAACTGTGCATTCCCCCCATAGATCCTTGTGGGGGGGGGGGGGCAGAGATATGAAGAGCGTCCCAAAATGTATGACAAGGACTTTCGAGGGTATTCAAGGGATGACAAATTGTATGCGTATCTCTGCTCCCATCACATCCACCATTTATGGCCGATGCTTATTTCATAAACCATCCCGAGCTCAGAAGCCTATCCGGGGCACAGTTACAAGCGCACGAGGGCACATCTCCTCGCCTATGGGAGGCTGAGAGGCAGTGTGCGCTGGGTCACGAAACCGAGCATAGAAGGAGAGCATTCCTTTGGGAATTATTTAGGCTGGACAGACTCTGTGACACGCCATTGTTCCCATGTTTAGGGCCCTTACAGAATGGCCAGTGAGTGGGTGCACCCAAGGCAACCCCCCCTTGTGACAATAAGGGGTGCCATTAAGGACTGTGGGTGGCAGGGGGGCAGACAGAGGAATCTGGACACACACACACACACACACACCTGAAACTTATTACAGCAAATGTCACTCCACTGAACAAGAGCTGTGGAAAAGGACAACCGCCTGCCAGCTTAATTTCCCCAGTGGGCTCAGCCCCACATCAAACAATGTGGGAAGGGTGGTTGAAGGCTGTTTTGGGGGCGCCCCGATCTCTCCCGATCCTAGGCTGATTCAAGACGTGGCCAAAAAAACAGCAGTGTGAAAATGGTGTGAAAACGGTGTAAGGATTTAAAAGGGCTTAAAGGTTTTACACCGCTTTCACTGCCACACCGGCTGTTTTTTGCCCATGGAATCGGCCCTAGGATGGACCTCCTGCCTATTCAAATGGAGGTGCAGGGGACTGCAAACGCGAGAGCCAAAACGAAGCCCTTAATCCCAGTTTAAATAATCTAGAGCTCTGGATCTGATGTTGTAAGGGTGCTGCCAAAATCCCAGGGGCAGGAGCTCAGACCGGGACACCCCCCCCCCCAATCTGGTGCATCTAAAGATGCCCAGCTTGTCCCCATATTGGCAAGGGGGTGAACACAGGAGGCCACGGGGGGATGTGCCCGGCTGGGGCCCAGAGTATCACCTGACCAGGTGTGTGCGTGCGTGCGTGCGTGCCCTGTATCATCCTGCCAAACACCAGAGGGGGATTTGGGTGCACTTTGGCACCTGACCAGGAGAGAGAAGTCCAGGAGGATGACTACTAATGGACTCAGAAGCTGTACTCCCATTTGACGAAATTTCCTTTTCGGGCTTGGCAGGGGATACACAGGTGGCCTCAGCCTCGGGATGCAAGATCTTGAATCCACGGGGCCCCAAGACCAGAGGCTTAGGGGCCACCCTCCTTGCTAGGGATGGTGCAACTAAGCAACATTTCAGCGAAAGTAGCATCTATTTGGGAAATCTTTCCCCACAGTTAGGTACCCCCCAGGGGCATATATAAGGCCCTCTTCGATTCTTATTCGAAGCATACAGTGCCCGCTCGGAAAAATCTACTGCGGTCTGCAGAGTTGGGGTTGTCACGTCGGACCAGGCCTGGATTCAAATTCCTGCTCATTCTTATAGCCAGCTAGATGACCTTGAGCTCTCTCTGTGTCACAATGGAACCTACCTCGTAGGGTTGTTGTGAGGCTAACATGGAGGGAAGGAAGGAAGGAAGGATGAAAAAGGGCGGGATCCTGACACTGCCCCCTCCTCATTCCACGCAGCACCCCCCATCCCGCACAGAAACGTCCTCGTGTCTATCTCCTGGCTCCCTCGAATTCCTTTAGGTCAAGCAACCTCCAGGTGGGATCTGGAGTTCTCTTGGGATTATAATAACCGACCTCCAGACGAGAGATCAGTTTCCCTGATGGCAGCTTTGGGAGGGGCCTTGAGCATTCCCACCCTCCCCCACATTTCCCTCCCCGGAGTTCCGCTGGAGCAAACGGCAACTTTGCAGAGGGGTCTCTGCGGGATCGAACCCCCCCCCCCCCCCCGAGTCTCCAGGCATGTCTCAACCCAGAGTTGGCAACCTCACCGCCTCCACCCCCCCTTCCTTCGCCCCTCTTCTCCCGCTTGGCGACCAGACCTCCCCCAGCCCCACAGTCCTCCCCAGCAGGGGGGGCGTTCTCCTCCCGGCTCCTGCCTTCCTCCCGCGCCGCCCGCGGTTGGTTCTCGCCCCTTCCCCAGCCCGGCCCCCTCCCCAGGTCTTCCTCGCTCTCTGCATCCTCTTCCTCCTCCCGCCGCCTGGCCCCCTCCTCACCTCTCCCGAAGGACCGGCTGTGCGGGGCTGGCTGGCTGGCTGAACCGACGGACGGACGGACGGACGGACGGGGAGGGGGGAGCTGCGACGGGCCGGTCAGTCTCGGGCCGGCTCTGGGCACGGACTGGCCGGGCTGCCGGGGCGGCGGGGAGGACACCGGCCGGGCGGGCGGGCGGCTCAGTTGCCTTAATTGGTAAAGAGCAGAGCCGAGGGGTGGGGGGTGGGGGTGGGGGCGGAGGGGGGGGTGGCAGCCGAGGGAGGAAGAGAGGGAGGAGGGACCCAGACGCCGCCCCCGCGATGAGCTCAGCGCCAGCGCACCCTGGGGGACAGCTCTGCCAACCCCCCCTCGTTGACCCCCCTCCAGCGCACCCTGGACAAGAGAGCTCTGCCCAACCCCCATTGACCCCCCCCCTCAGCGCACCCCGGGGGACAGCTCTGCCAACCCCCCCCCTTGACCCCCTCCAGCGCACCCTGGACAAGAGAGCTCTGCCCAACCCCCATTGACACCCCCCCAGCGCACCCCGGGGGACAGCTGAGGGGTCGGGCTGGGGGTCTCTTGAAAATGCAGGCAGCAGAGATGGGTTCCCCTCTGGAGGAGAAAGCTGCTTTGGGGGGTGTGTGTGTGTGTGTGTGTGTGTGTGTGACGAACATTCAGATCCCCGCTCTGCCATGAAAGTTGGGTGGGTGACTTTGGGCCTCTTAGCATGACCTACCTCACAAGGCTGTTGCAAAGATAACATGGAGGAGAAGAGGATATTCCAAGCCATGTGGGGGGCCTTGCTGGGGAGAAAAGTGGGTATCAATGTAGTGAGTTAACTAGTCAATTAATAAGTGTGGGATAGAGGGACAGATAGCGATGAAGTGGTTAGAGTTTTAGAACAGGATCTGGGAGACCCAGGTTCGAATCCTCCCTCTGCCATGGAGGGGCCCTGGGCCAGTGACTCTTCCTCAGTTTAAGCCTCATCGCAGCCTAATCTACCTCGCAGAGCTGTTGTATGGATAAAATGGAGGAGGGGACAAAGTTGCATGCCAGTTTGGGTCCCTCTGGGAAGAAGGACAGGTATAGATGTAGTAACTAATTTTGTTAGCTATATAATTAGCTAGTATGAGACAGACAGACAGACAGACAGACAGACAGACAGACAGTGTGGTGTAGGGTTTAGACTGTTGGACTAGCACCTGGGAGACCAGAGTTCGAATTCCCCTCTGCCACAGAAAGTTGTTTCGTTCACTTGGGCCAGACACACACTCTCAGCCTGACCTACTTCACAGGGTTGTTGTGCGGGGGAAATGGGCGTTGGGGAAAAGATATGAGCTGCTTTGAATTCCTACCGGAGAGAAAGTTAGGTATAAATGATGTAGGTAGGCAGGCAGGCCGAAAGGAAAGAAAGATTGATCGATCGGCTAATAGGTCCCCTTCACACATAACTGCGGGGCTAGGACGAAGAAGTGGCTGGCTAGATCCTCTTTGGTGGGCATTTGACTCATATCTCTTTCATCTGACTCAAGATGCCCCCTCCGTTCCATCGTCTCGGGATGGGAATGAATCATGGGCGTGGCAGGAAAGAGGTTAGCAAGTGTGGGTTGCTGGGGGTAGACGGCAGAGGCAGGCCAGTCCGGAAGTGGCAGGAAAGACGGAAGGGCAGGCTGTGTCTTGGGGGTGATAAGTGTCCAGGGGCCACGGCCACATCTGGAGCTGCCAAATGGCTGGCCCGGCTGATAAAAGACTTGGGAGGCTGCCTGTGATTCTTTTTTTAAAAAAACAACAACAAGTTATTGCGGGTCACAGATGCAATTCAAAGAACACAGAGTTATGGTGTGTGGGTTTAATGAAACCTTCCAGTATATGTGGATACACGCATCTGTTGGCTGCACATGCACAGAGGATAGGGTGGGGCTGGATTTCAGTCCAGTAGCACCTTAGAGGGCTAAGCCCTGAGCCCTTCGGGGATAGGGCGGTATACCAAGTTTAATAAATAACAACAACAACAACAACAACAACAACAACAACAATAATAATAATAATAATAATTAGTGCAGAGGTATCCAACTCTGGCGCTTGAGATGTTCATGGACTACAATTCCCATCAGTCCCTGCTGGCATGGCCAATTGGGGCTGATGGGAATTGTAGTCCATGAACATCTGAAGCACCAGAGTTGGACACCCCTGGCTTAGTGTATCTGAATGCATGCGGTTGGGGTGGTTTGCACTCTTATTTAAGAAGGCAGGAAAGCTGGTATTCAAGCGCAACCAGTGACTACATGCGCATGCGTGCATATATGTTACTGTCCAAACATCTGTCTTTAGTATAATTACTTGTGTCCACCTCAAATCCAGAACCTTGGTTTGCCTAAGAGCCAGTATGGTACAATGGCTACCGTGTCGGACGAAGATCTAGAAGGCTCAGGTTTGAATCCCCGCTCTGCAATGGAAGCTTAGCGGGAGACGTGAGGCCAGTCTCATGCATTCGACCTAAGCTTTACTGCAGGGGTGTTGCAGAATGAATGTAACTCTGTTGGCGAGAAAGGCAGGGTATCAGTGAAGTCAATAAATACATATCTACACATGGTACTCCCCCCCCCCTCTTAAACATAGGCCACAAGGCATCTGAAAACTGTTTTACTTTGTTGGTGGGAACCCCTGCTAATTTCCATGGCATATTGCTTCACGTGGGTCATATCAGCCATTTAAGCATGCAGTGCTTACCTTGTGGTTGTTTGCTTCGCTGTAGGGCTTTCCTGCGTGTTCATCGTTGCACAGAATATCCTCCCACAAAGGGCCCTAGCTGAGCTGATCTGCCAGTTTGACCAAACTTGTCGTTTCTGTGCCACCCCCATTTGGGGAAGTTTTCTGCCACCATTTTTCTTTCCCTGCTGTCTCTGGTCTAACGTTACTTCGCTAGACCAGAGGTAGGGAACCTTTAACACTCAAAGAGCCATTTGGACCCGTTTTCCACGGGAAAAGAAAACACTTGGAGCCGCAAATAATTTTTGACATTTAAAATAAAGATAACACTGTATATATATATTGGGGTTTTTTTACCTTTTACTCCGCTCATTCTGAGAAGCGCATGGATGCGTCCGCCCTGCTGCCTGCAGGGTGGGCAAGGATGGGGCCAGCGGCACCTCGCTGGCCGCCGGGAAAGCACCTGCCCCGCTCGAACGAGGCGGGCGAGAGGGGAAGCCCGCGCCGTGGCCCAGCTGGCCGCGGGCCATTGGGGCGCCCGCCCTGCTGCCTGCAGGGTGGGCAAGGATGAAGCCGGTGGCTCAGCCTCACTGGCCGCTGGGAAAGTGCCCACCCCGCTCGAACAGGGCGGGTGAGAGGGGAAGCCCACGGCGCGGCCCAGCCGACCGCGGGCAGTTGGTGTGCCCGCCCTGCTGCCTGCAGGGCGGGCAAGGATGGGGCCAGCGGCTTGGCTCATGGAGCCACAGTGCAAGGGCAGAAGAGCCGCATGCGGCTCTCGAGCCGCAGGTTCCCTACCCCTGCGCTAGACCATGTCAGTTCCAGCAACAGACCTTCACCGTTAAATGTTTAAAAAGAAAGGAATATATTATTGTCCCCCTGACCAAAACGCACAAGAGGATTCTGAGATGGAAAAAGAAATTAGAGAGGCCAACAAAAGCACAAGCATAGTGGTAATGGGTGATTTCAACTATTCCCAGATAAACTGGAAAAAGGCATGTTCAGGTCATAGTAAGGACAGAGCATTCCTGGATATGCTAAATGACTGTGGCTTAGAGAGCAGATGGTTGTGGAACCAACCAGGGGAGAGGTGATCCTAGATCTAATTCTATGTGGGACCCAGGACCTGGTATGGGAAGTCAGTGTTGTTGAGCCGATAGGGAACAGCGACCACAATGCTGTCACAGTATCTCTGCATGCGAGCAAGTGACAACTACTAATGTAATTACATTTGCCTTCAGAAAGGGAAATTTCTCAAAGATGAGAGGGATAGTGCGCAGGAAGCTGAAAGGGAAAATCAAGAGAGTCAAAACTGTCCAAGATGCTTGGAGGTTATTTAAAAACACAGTAATAAAGTCTCAGCTGGAATGTGTTCCGTTAGAAAAGGAAGCACCCAGTCCAAAAGAAAGCCATTATGGTTAACAAGGGAGGTTGAGGAAATTATCAGAAAAAAAGATGTCTTTTAGAAAATGGAAGTCCAGCTACTGATGAAGAATACGAGAAGGAACACAAATAGTGGCAAAAGAGAAGCAAGTTAGCTGTAAGGGAGGCAAAAAAGGGTTAAGAACATAAGAACATAAGAACAAGCCAGCTGGATCAGACCAGAGTCCATCTAGTCCAGCTCTCTGCTACTCGCAGTGGCCCACCAGGTGCCTTTGGGAGCTCACGTGCAGGATGTGAAAGCAATGGCCTTCTGCGGCTGTTGCTCCTGATCACCTGGTCTGTTAAGGCATTTGCAATCTGAGATCAAGGCAGATCAAGATTGGTAGCCATAAATTGACTTCTCCTCCATAAATCTGTCCAAGCCCCTTTTAAAGCTATCCAGGTTAGTGGCCATCACCACCTCCTTTGGCAGCATATTCCAAACACCAATCACACGTTGCGTGAAGAAGTGTTTCCTTTTATTAGTCCTAATTCTTCCCCCCAGCATTTTCAATGAATGCCCCCTGGTTCTAGTATTGTGAGAAAGAGAGAAAAATTTCTCTCTGTCGACATTTTCTACCCCATGCATAATTTTATAGACTTCGATCATATTCCCCCTCAGACGTCTCCTCTCCAAACTAAAGAGTCCCAAGCGCTGCATCCTCTCCTCATAAGGAAGGTGCTCCAATCCCTCAATCATCCTCGTTGCCCTTCTCTGCACTTTCTCCATCTCTTCAATATCCTTTTTGAGATGTGGCGACCAGAACTGAACACAGTACTCCAAGTGCGGTCGCACCACTGCTTTATATAAGGGCATGACAATCCTTGCAGTTTTATTATCAGTTCCTTTCCTAATTATCCCCAGCATAGAGTTTGCCTTTTTCACAGCTGCCATGCATTGAGTTGACATTCCCATGGAACTATCAACTAAGACGCCCAAATCCCTTTCCTGGTCTGGGACTGATAGCACTGACCCTTGTAGCTTGTATGTGAAGTTTGGATTTTTTGCCCCTATGTGCATCACTTTACATTTAGCTACATTGAACTGCATTTGCCATTTCTTAGCCCACTCACCTAATTTATCAAGGTCCGCTTGGAGCTCTTCGCAATCCTTTGTGGTTCTCACCACCCTACATAATTTGGTATCATCTGCAAACTTGGCCACCACACTACCCACCTCTACTTCCAGGTCATTTATGAATAAGTTAAAGAGCACTGGTCCCAATACGGATCCTTGGGGGACACCATTCCCTACATCTCTCCATTGTGAGAACTTCCCATGTACACCCACCCTTTGCTTCATGTTCCTCAACCAGTTTTTAATCCATAGGAGGACTTCCCCTCTTATTCCTTCTTTGCTGAGTTTTTTCTGGTGAGGAACTTTGTCAAAAGCCTTTTGGAAATCCAAGTAGACAATGTCCACTGGTTCCCCCTTATCCACATGCCTGTTTACACCCTCAAAGAACTCTAGTAAGTTTGTAAGACAGGATTTGCCTCTGCAAAAGCCATGCTGACTCTTCCTCAGCAGGTCTTGCTTTTCTACATGTTTTATAATTTTATCTTTAATGACAGATTCTACTAATTTACCAGGAACAGATGTCAAACGGATTGGCCTGTAATTTCCTGGGTCCCCCCTAGACCCTTTCTTAAAGATGGGTGTGACATTGGCCATCTTCCAGTCTTCAGGGATGGAGCCTGATTTCAGGGATAAGTTGCATATTAATGTGAGAACATCAGCAATTTCATGCTTGAGCTCTTTAAGAACTCTTGGGTGAATGAAATCTGGGCCAGGGGATTTGGTAGCATTTAGTTTATCAATGGCTGCCAGAACTTCTTCCTTGTCTACCGCTATCTTCGCTAGTTCCTCGGATTCACCTCCTAAGAATCTTTGTTCAGGTGCAGGAATTGTCCTCACCTCCTCTTGGGTGAAGACAGATGCAAATAATTCATTCAGCTTCTCTGCAATCTCCCTGTCATCTTTTAGCACACCTTTTGTTCCTTTGTCATCTAACGGGCCTACCGCTTCCCTAGCTGGCTTCCTACTTTTGATGTACTTGAAGAACTGTTTGTTGCTGGTCTTGATGTTCACAGCCATGTGCATTAAAAACTGTTCATGGGTAGTGCGGTGTACTGGTTAAGAGTGGGTGGACTCTAATCTGGAGAACTGGGTTTGGTTTCGCACCCCTCCACATGAGTGGCGGGCTCTTATCTGGATTTGTTTCCTCACTTCCTCACATGGGTGACCTTGGGATAGTCACAGTCAGAGGCGGAGGTATCAGGGGGTGGTGTGTGTGCGGTCATTGCGCCAGGCACATGCCTGGGGGGGGGCAGAAAATCACCCCCGCCATCCTGCGGCACCCCCCCGCTCCCCCCACCTACCTCAGTTCAGCCTGAAAGGGCAGGCTGGAAAAGCGGCCTGTTCACTTGAGGCTGAAAATGGCCTGGTGGGAACTACACTTCCCAGGAGGCCTTGCGAGCCCCAAGGACTCCTGGGTAGTGTAGTTCCCGCCAGATCGTTTTTAGCCTCAAGCGAACAGGCCGCTTTCCCCACCCTGCATGTTCAGGTTGAACTAAGGTAAGTGTGTGTGTGGGGGGGAGGCGCCACAGGGGGTGGGGGTGGTGGAAAACACAGCTACACCTCTGGTCATGGTTCTTCAAAACTGTCTCAGCCCCACCTACCTGACAAGATGTCTGTTGTGGGGAGAGGAAAGGAAAATGAGTTTGTGAGCCGCCTTGAGACTCCTTACAGGAGTCTCACAATACTAGAACCAGGGGGCATTCATTGAAAATGCTGGGGGGAAGAATTAGGACTAATAAAAGGAAACACTTCTTCACACAACGTGTGATTGGTGTTTGGAATCTGCTGCCACAGGAGGTGGTGATGGCCACTCACCTGGATAGCTTTAAAAGGGGCTTGGACAGATTTATGGAGGAGAAGTCGATTTATGGCTACCAATCTTGATCCTCCTTGATCTGAGGTTGCAAATGCCTTAGCAGACCAGGTGCTCAGGAGCAGCAGCTGCAGAAGGCCATTGCTTTCACCTCCTGCAGGTGAGCTCCCAAAGGCACCTGGTGGGCCACTGCGAGTAGCAGAGAGCTGGACTAGATGGACTCTGGTCTGATCCAGCTGGCTAGTTCTTATGTTCTTAAGGTCCTTGCTTTCACATCCTGCACGTGAGCTCCCGAAGGCACCTGGTGGGCCACTGCGAGTAGCAGAGAGCTGGACTAGATGGACTTTGGTCTGATCCAGCTGGCTTGTTCTTATGTTCTTATGTTCTTAAAGGTGGGGGTATAAATCCAAACTCCTCTTCTTCTTGCTTTGAAAATTCTACAGGGTTGCCATCAGAGGCATAGCTCCAGGGGGGCGGGGGGGGGGAGTGCACAACGCACCAGGCGCGCCCCCCTGTGGGGGTGTGGCGAGGGCATTCCGGGGGTGTTCTGGGGCGTTCCGGGGTGGGAAGGGGGCGGAGGATGCACCGGCGCACCGAGTGCTTTTCCGCTCTGGTTGCCACAAATCAGCTATGGTCATGTGACAACACTTGGCAACGTGACCGGTGACAACGAGTTGGCAACGTGACAACACTTTGCACCACCACCACCAAATTGGTATCACAGTCTTTGACAGATTTGTAGATGTTTCCTAAGAGCGTGCAAGGCAAGGTCTCATAGCTGGCCATTATTCATAGCAGGCCTCTTGCTATGTCACACACTGACACGTCCACTGATGAGGTCAAGGCTTATCCACAGCTGGGTGATGACACACTTTAGATAGCCCTGGGGCTGTAGAGTTTATAGCACAGCACCAGAAAGCCAGCGTGAGAGCGTTCAGGGTTGCCAAACACGTCTGGTCCTCAAACGGAAGTCAGCCTCGCAGATTTGCGCTTCCAACCTTCCAGCTGCGGAGGCATCAAACCTCTGCCCCACCAGATGCTCAGGGGCGCCACCCACCTGCTGACTGTTCCAGATTCAAATTGAGTTGTCAAAAGCGAATGGGTTTGTCTCAAAGCCGACGAGTTGATTGTTATTGGTGTCAGGTCCATGCCTGTCAGTGTGAAGGCATTCCACCGGGCCAACCCCGATCGCCCAGGTGGGGGGGGAAGGTCTTAAGGGGGGCAGAATGTCAGGTCCATGCCTGTCAGTGTTTAGATGTCTTGCTGTGTGGGGATGACAAATGTTTCCTGTAAATGCTTTCCGGTTTCCCTCTCCCCTCCCTGGCAATTCCCTGGCGCCAGCCCTCCTGCGGGAAGGTGCGAACGTTCCCAAGTTTCTTGAAGCTCTGTAGTGCAAATGTTATACTCTTTGTGAAACACATTTGGCGGGAATCAAATGGTGGGGGGATTGAAGGATATAATCACGGGATCTAAGCGGAGAGCTTAGACTCAGCTTTCTCTGTTACTCTACGCATTGTAGAAATAAACTGCTTTGGGTCTTTCTACGGTCTCTGTTATTTCCACGTTCGAGAGCCTGACATTTGGTTCCCAGCCAAAAAAGACAAACGGATGGGTTCCTGAGTGAGTCAAACCTCAATCAAATCAAGTCTAGAAGCAAAAAAAAAAAAAAAAAGATTAAACGAGGCTATTGTAATTTGGTCACATTCTGAGAAAATGAGAGTCGCAGGAAAAGACAATAAGGCTAGGAAAAAGGGGAGTGCCGCGGGAAAAGAGGAAGACGGCGCAGTGTGAAATGGATCGACTTTATAAAAAGAAGGCCCAGCTCTCAGTTTGCAAGACCTGGACACGGCTGTGATTGTCTGACAGGACGTTTTGAAGGTTTTTAATTCATAGGGTCGCCATAGGTCAGAAGTGACTGGACAGCAGTTAAACACACAGCAACATTTCCCAGTCAACTGTGAGGAAATTAAAGTGCGCTTGGAATAAGGTGGGTGGGCTAAGAGGAACTGAAACACACGGTCCTGGTCCCGCCACATGAGAAGGCCAGCTCCTAGATGTCACTGCAATATTAGACACAAAGTTCCCTTGCGTTTGATCCGGAGACTAAAGCTGGTTCAGCATGCAGCAGCGCGTTTACTCACAGGCAGCGCCACTTATGATCATATTCAGCCTGTGTTGCGCCAGCTGCATTGGCTCCCGGTGGAGTTCCGGATCATCTTCAAAGTATTGGTGGACCTTCAAGGCCTTATGCGGCCTGGGACCCTCGTATCTTCGAGACCGCATCACCCCATATGTTCCGGCACGGCCTCTCCGTTCAGCGGAGGCCAATCTATAAATGGTCCATGGCCCCTCGATGATGCGGCTGGCCTCCACACGGGCCAGGGCCTTTACGGCTCTGGCCCCGGCCTGGTGGAACACCCTTCCTCCGGCTGTTCGGGCCCTGCGGGACCTTAACGAGTTCCGCAGGGCCTGTAAAACGGAGCTGTTCTGCCGGGCCTTTGGAGGGTCCAGCCGCTGAAATGGTGCCCCCCCAGTCGGCTCTTATACCTGGGCCTATCATCTAATGTGACTCGCCGCCCCCCCCTCTTCCTCGGGGAGAATTTTAAAAGTGGGGTTGGCAGACGCCTCTTTTCTTGGGTGCTGTGTGGTTTCCGGGCTGTATGGCCGTGTTCTAGCAGCATTCTCTCCTGACGTTTCGCCTGCATCTGTGGCTGGCATCTTCAGAGGATCTGATGTTGGGAAAGCAAGTGGAGTATATATCTGTTGGAGTGTCCAGGGTGGGTGGAGAAACCTTGTCTGTGAGTAACAAAGAAGGCACCAGGTCAATAGTTGAGGGCATCTGAATAGAAGTATTCTTGTTATCGCTGTTTTAATGGTTTTAATAATTATTTAAATTTATCTATATTTATATTTTGTGTTGTACACCGCCCAGAGCCCTTCGGGGATGGGGCGGTATAAAAGTTTAAGCAATAAATTTAAGCAATAAAGTTCAAAGATACCTCCTGCCGAATGAAGCTATTATCGTTCGCGACAGACTGTGGCTCTGGACAAGCACCGGATCGCAAGCTCAGATACGCTGCTGGTCAGCTCTTAAGTTGGTGCTTTTATCCTCGGGACCATCCAGCCAGCCACAGAACTCTTTTGGAGTGGAAGGCTCACAGAACCTGAAGTTTTTGGAAGGACCTGTGGCTAGTGCCCACGCCTAGGCAGCAAGGGAGCCACGTATCCCGGCAGCCTGGTGAAAGAGCGATTGAGAGTGGTGGACTCTACCCTGGAGAACTGGGTTTGTTTCCCCCCCACTCCTCTGCACGATGTTGACCTTCGATCAGTCACAGTTCTCTTGGAACACTCTCAGCCCCACCTGCCTCAAGGGGTCTGCACGGGGGAAGGGGAGGTGACTGTAAACGGCCTTAAAAACTCTTTAGAGGTAGAGAAAAGTGCACGATAAAGACCAGCTCTTCCTTGAAGGCTGGCTGGAGAGGGAAGTTCATGGCGGAGTCAAGAGGATTCTCAGGCACTTCGAGGCTGGCTTTGTTCCTCATTGTGGCACAATTCCTGATCATTGGCTAATATTTACTTCTCTGACCCCTGGCCATGACGTCGGTGAGGTCCAGAGGTATCTAGAGCAGTGATGGCGAACCTATGGCACGGGTGCCAGATGTGGCACTCAGAGCCCTCTCTGTGGGCACGCGCAAACAGAGTTCATCATGGGGGGAAAATTGCCCCCCCCCACACATCTAGGCTGGCCTGGGCCACTGGGCTCAATTATTAGCATTAAACCTAAGACCTAGTTTTGGGGAAGCAGTGTAGGTAACCCTGTTAAGCGCTGTTAAAGCCCACTGATTTTCATGCAAAGAACTAAAGCACGATCCCTTACCTAGGAGTAAGCTCTGTTGCTGGCAATGGGGCTTGCTTCTGAGTAAACCCTCCTAGGGTCATGATTCACCCGTTCGAAGAGTTGCATGGTTGCTTCAAAGCAAAGCCAACAACTACCACCAAGCTTACTCCCGAGTAACGCACGCCTCGGAGCCAACTGTTTTTTCTAAACTGAAACCTCAGCATTCAGGTTAAATTGCCGGGCTGGCACTTTGCGATAAATAAGTGGGCTTTGGTTTGCGATTTGGGCACTCGGTCTCGAAAAGGTTCGCCATCACTGATCTAGAGGTTGGCAACCCTAATTTCTGGGCCAGCAATGCCACCCCCTCCCCCCCAACTGCCAGTTTCAAAGGGTTTTTTAATGTTAAAAAAATGGGAAAGTTGTCTGTGCTCTCCTGCCCGATGGCAGATTCACCGACCCGTTTTTCTCAAAAGAAAAAGTGGCAAACACGAGTGAGGCAATTTTCCCTTCACGCCCACTTCCTCTTCTAATGTTCTGTGCTTCCTTTCCTGGGTTCTGGTCTTTGGGGGCCGTGTGCCCCCCCCCACCTCTGGAACACACATCTAACCGCAGGGCAGGGCGAGGGCTGCTCGTCCCCCATGTCCGGTACGGATGTCAGAGTGAATGACTCGGAAAAAGGCACACATGGAAGCCCTGCACAAAGGGCCAAACACCCTCAGGAGAGGCCTTCAATGGCCGTATTGATAGACGGGGGCTTTTTGCCTGCCTGGGGTAAGACGCATGGCAGGAAGGGAAGACAGCGGGCGGAAAGTCAGGAGCGGAGCACAGCAGCCCCTCCAGTGTTTAGTAGATCAAGACCTGCCTGTGTGCCTTTCACACTCCTATTCACAATGAAAATCCCTTGGTCACACATAACCTCCCTTCTGTTACCAATGGCTGACGGCTCTTCGTCTTCCTTCGGTTGCCAACTTTCCCACTGGCCCTTCCTGCTATGCCTTTAATTGAAGTCGTCACGGGCGACGCAACGAAGAGACGAGACGCAGCTATATCATCCGGTGGAGAGAAGCCAGTAGCGGGGCTGATCTGACTAATCTGCCGTGCTCTGGTCCCTGGCACCTTTTATTAGGGTTTTCGGGAGGCGGGTTGGAAGGCGGGAGAGCGGGAGAATATTGGACAATACACGAATCATAGGGGCTGCGTACATGCGGGAGGAAATGCTCCTGTCTGGGCCTAATCCATACCTGGGGGTATGCACCTTTTGTCCCTTTGTCCAGGACATCTGGTGACCCGTGAGTCATGGGGTCTTGTGATCGGTGAGTCTGCTTGCCCGAGGGGGTAACAGATGGCACAGGCATTCCCGAGCACTCTCTGAGACCCTACAAGGTTTGCTGGCTCACCCCAACATTTAATGATGATTAGATCTGCAACAGGGAATCACCAACTTTGTACTTGAGAAATCCCTGGAGGTTTGTGGGTGCAGCCCAGAGAAGGTGGGAGTTTGGGGTATACTCTCTGCAGGGTATAACGCCATAGAGTCCACCCTGTAAAAGCAGTCATTCTCTCCAGGGGAATTTATCTCTGTCGTCCGGAGATCAGTTGTCATCCAGAGAAATTTCTTCGCCAACTTTGAGGTTGGTAACCCCAGGGAAAAGTGTTGGGAAATACTTACAGCTGAACAACAGATGACAATGACAACATAACGACCGGCTAAAAAGTTGGCCCTTCTCAACTTCAGGCATCCATTTACTCCAGAGCAGCCCAGCCTGCATGGGCTTCTGAGGCAACTCACTGTTGTAAAACAATTGTTAGATCTTTCTTTGCACAACTACAGTGCCGTCCCAAGGCCAATTCCAAAGCCGATGACCTCGACAGACTGAAATGGGTGTAACTTTGTTTAAGGCTGCGTTGTTAAATTGTTCGTACAGCCAAATTTTAAAAAGACTTTCACAAAAGGCAGAGCAGGGGTCTGGAGCCGCATATTTCAGTCACAGGATCGCCCCTGGTAAAGAGGATGAGGAAGAGCAAAGCACAGCTGGCTCCCAGGAGGGGCAGTTGAAGCGGCTGTCCGTGTCAGCACTTGTCTCGGGGCAGGTTGCGATGTTAAAACAGTTGTGGAGTGAAGGTTACCAATAACCTGGAGGGGGAAATAAAGTCCTGCCCTCTTAATAAGGGCTTATGGGGTGTTATTTAGCAGGTAGAGTTGCTGAACTCCAGGTGGCCCACCCTAACGATCAGTGGATAGTACACTGACCGACTAGACTAAATACCACTTTACCAGCAGCTGAAGGCTCTCTCAACCCAATATATTTAACAATAGGGTGTTGTGGGTTTTCCAGGTTGTATGGCCGTGTTCCAGTAGCATTTTCTCCTGACGTTTCGCCTGCATCTGCGGCTGGCCTCTTCAGAGGATCTGCCAGCCGCAGATGCAGGCGAAAGGTCAGGAGAAAATCCTTCTGGGACACAGCCATACAACCCGGAGAACCCACAACGCCCCAGTGATTCTGGCCGTGAAAGCCTTCGACAATACATGAAGAAGAAGAAGGAGGAGGAGGAGGAGGAGGAGGAGTTTGGATTTTTAACCCCCCTTTCTCTCCTGCAGGAGACTCAAAGGGGCTGACAATCTCCTTGCCCTTCCCCCCTCACAACAAACACCCTGTGAGGTGGGTGGGGCTGAGAGAGCTCCGAGAAGCTGTGACTAGCCCAAGGTCACCCAGCTGGCGTGTGTGGGAGTGCACAGGCTAATCTGAATTCCCCAGATAAGCCTCCACAGCTCAGGCGGCAGAGCTGGGAATCAAACCCGGTTCCTCCAGATTAGATACACGAGCTCTTAACCTCCTACGCCACTGCTGCTCCTTGTTTTCTAGTTTACTTATATGTTTTCTAGGTTACTTATATGATTTCTAATGGCAACCTTTCTTTTTCTTTGCAGGTGCGGTCACGCCTCAGTGAGAAATCCAGAAGACGGTCATTCTTTTCACTAAATAAATTTCCACAAATTAGATGCATTTGTTTCCTGGGCGTGCCAACTATGCTGCAATGCCTCGGGAAAATGTATATTTATGGGGGCAGTGAAGCGTAGCTACAAGGTTTGCCAGGAGGGTGACGGACGCGGTTTCTGGGCAGCACGGCGATGATACAGATTGCCCTTTAGCTGTTTGACAATGGCACACGGGAAGGCGGAATGTTTTTTCCAAGAAACTTGGCACGTGGTGCAGCTTGACTCGCTAGCGTGAGTCATCTAGGCAGAGGCCTCCGAGAAACCACTCCGGGTCGAAAAAGGCCCAGCCGACAGGGGAAAGGGGAACCGAGTCGCCCCAGGCCCGCAAAACCAGAAGCAAGACGTGTGGTTCCAAGGAAGCTGGCAGAAAGCCACCAAAGTTTGTTTGTTTGCGGGAAAAGGGTCCTTGGGGGGAAAGCCGGCTGCCGGGTGGGTGCAAAAGGCCTCTCCCCATCGGCCTGGGATGCTGGGGCAGACAGCCTGCTCGGCAGCAAGAACGGGTTGCACGGAGTTCCGGCAGGCCTTGGGCGTTGGCTGCAGCCCAGTGGAACTGAGGCCGGCCGGATGCTGAAGACCAGCCTTGGCTCTCTACTCCGGGATGATAGCAAACGAGGATGGGGGGGGGGGGGAGAAGGCAGGCAGGCCCGCCCCCTCGGCCGCCTCCCACCCAGCCCCATTACCTCAGCCCCTCAGGAATCTGGCCTTGCAGGGATGGAAGTGGAGGGGGGGGGGGGAGCCAGGGATTGAGAAATACCAGCTGGGTGGAGGAAGCCGTGCCTCCAGGCTCAGAAAGGAAGAGGGGCACTGCGGGGCAGGAAGCCCGAGTTCTTTCTCATGACAGGCGAGGGAAGCAGCCTCAGACGCACGGGCACACCCAGAAACCTGGAAGCCCCCAACTCTTGATTCCCAGGCGTGGGGAAAACAGGGTTCTGTGGGTTACAGCAGAGGACCAAGCCGGGAGACCAGGACTCCTGGGTTTCTTCCTCTGGCTGGGCGTAGGGTGAGCCTGTTGAGCAGATTGGCCAGAGGGAAGAGTGGCCCTCGGCTAATCCACTTGGGAGGCCCCTCCCGATCCCCCATCCTCACAACTGGAGGAGGAGGAGGAAGAAGAAGAAGAAGAAGAGGAGGAGAAGGAGTTTGGATTTATATCCCCCCTTTCTCTCCTGCAGGAGACTCAAAGGGGCTGACAATCTCCTTGCCCTTCCCCCCTCACAACAAACACCGTGTGAGGTAGGTGGGGCTGAGAGAGCTCCGAGAAGCTGTGACTAGCCCAAGGTCACCCAGCTGGCGTGTGTGGGAGTGCACAGGTTAATCTGAATTCCCCAGAGAAGCCTCCACAGCTCAGGCGGCGGAGCTGGGAACCAAACCCGGTTCCTCCAGATTAGATACACGAGCTCTTAACCTCCTACGCCACTGCTGCTCCAGGAACAGGGTCCACAAAATGGGTGCAAAAGACGTCACTTCAGGGACGTCTCGGAAGGACAAAATCTGTACGGAAATCAATGCTGGTGCCGAGTTATTGGCTTAAGACGGCCTCATTCTGAAATGGAGGGCGAGGAAACCGACTGGAGGGTTGCATAGAGACTGCAGGGGCGAGAAAGGCCTATGACAGGGCCAAAAATATAATACACCCGGGTTGGAGGTCCCTTAGATTTAGAGGCACCAGGGCAGCAAAATGCCTCCAAGTTATCCTGCGTTTTTGCTGCCAGGGCTGTTGGAGAGTGGCAAGAGTGCACCCAAAGGTGTCCTCCGAGGCCGCCTGTCGACACACAAGCCAGGAAGGAGCAAGGCCGTGAGGTCACGCCCACTTGACTTTTGGATCCGATCTGGGTACGCCGTGCTAGAACAGGTTGGGAAGTCAGCCAGGGCGATCGAGGCCCATCACTGGCTGGTGGCGGAGGGGAGGGAGGGTGCTGGAAACTCTCCCCTATAAGGCAGCCACTCCACTTTGGGGCTGTGTTTACACTGAGCCAAGGTGACTCAGCTCCAGGCTCACATTCCTGAGCTCCAGGGGTTGGAACAGGCTGGTCTTGCTGAGATGACTGGTGGGGGGTGGAGGAGATGCCTATTTTGTGCTTCTGGACTGTGCACCCTTTAGAGGGTTTTATAAAGGGAGCAAGAGAAGATGGAGGGAGGGACCGAGGCAACTTTGGGGAAGCCCCGGGGTGCCCGAGGCGAGGCTCAGCGTCCCCTCCGCAAACAGCCGGGTAACCAGTTATCCTGGTCTCTCAGTGCCCCCTGCTGTCCAAACCAGAGAAGTAGAGTTCGATTTCCCAAGATTTAGAACACGTCTCTCCACTCCACGTGCACGCACGCCTCCTGTAAATTTGGTCATAAAAGTCCCTGGGAAACCACGGCCCGCTTCATGCAGCTCTGAAGAAGTGAGAGCCGACTGATAAAAGTTTGCCTAGGAATAAACTTCCGCCCTTGCAGAATAATGCACTTTCCGTCCACTTTCACCATTGTTTGCAAGTGAAATTTGCTATTCCGCACGGTAAAATCCAGCTGCAAAGTGTACTGAAAGTGGATTGAAACTGCATTATTCTGCATGTGCGGAAGGGGCCTCAGAACGGCAGATCTCCCAGATTGCAGGGTTAGGGAGTTCATGAACCTCTGGGGGGCCATAGTTTGAAGACCCCTGCCCTGGAGAAAATGGCTGCTTTGGAGGGTAGCCTCTGTGTTATATACCGCTGGTCCCTTCTCCAACCCTGCTTTGCACCCCTTGATTGGTTCCCCTTGGGTGAGGATTTGTAAGCGTCAACAGGCATTTCTTCGCTGGTAGAAGACAGACTTTCTGGATGTGTTTCTAGGCACTCTCTTCCTACGCAGCCTGAAAAAGTACACCTGTGTTATATGCAATGGAAAACCAACAACCTGGAGGAAAACAGCTCTGTACCTTTAATGGAGGTTTACTTGTGAGGAATGGGCAGTTGAAGATTTGCATGGCGGGGAGGGGGGGCAAGAACATCAGCTGGTGAAGGGGCAGGGCATTCGGTTCTCCAGGACGTTGGACCCCTTGAACACACGAAGAGGCCTGCTACTGAACTGGATGCAAACCGTCAAGGTCGATATTGTCCGCTTTGATAGGCAGCCGCCATCTAGGGCAGTGGTGGCGAACCTATGGCACGGGTGCCAGAGGTGGCACTCAGAGCCCTCTCTGCACAGAGTTCGTCATGGGATAATAGTGTAATTATTCAGGGAGATTATTAGCAATAAACCTAAGACCTAGTTTTGGGGAAGCAGTGTAGATAACCCTGTTAAGCACTGTTAAACCTTACTGATTTTCATGCAAAGAACTAAAACATGATCTTTTACCTGGGAGTAAGCTCGGTTGCTGGCAATGGGGCTTGCTTATGAGTAAACCCTCCTAGGGTCGTGTTTCAACAGTTCGAAGTGTTGCACAATTGCTTCAAAGCAAAGCCACCAACTACCACCAAGCTTACTCATGAGTAACGCACACCTCGGAGCCAACCGTTTTCTCTATACTAAAGCCTCAGTATTCAGGTTAAATTGCCATGTTGGCACTTTGCGATAAAGAAGTGCGTTTTGGGTAGCAGTTTGGGCAATCGGTCTCAAAAAGGTTCGCCATCACTGATCTAGGGTCTCAGGCAGAGATCTTTCACAGGATTTACTGTCTGGCCCTTTTCAACTGGAGATGCCGGGAACGGAGTAGGTGTGCAAAATATATGCTGTCGCATTGAGGCACACTTCCGTGCCGGCAACTGCTCCGTTCCATCCTCCCAAACCAATTCTTCTCAGTGGAATAGGGCCCAGCTTTCTCAAGTGAGTTGAGAGAACCGTAAGCCACGGACACAGTTTATCTGGGGGACATCCCCCCCCCCTCTCCCCCATTTCAGGGTGACAGACAGGTCCTCTCTTTGGATTTTCCTGTTTGCGGAAAGCAAGAAAAGGACTTCGTGCTTACAGGGAGGGATGAGAGGAGCTGAATGCGACTTTCAAAATATTAGGGCCTTTCTCCCTCCAAGTGGACCAGAATCAACCTTCATTGATGCAGTATGCGGGGGGGGGACGGACACTGCAGGGAAAACACCTGGCTAGAACAAAGGTCAGCCTATGGGCAGCTTTGGAATCCTGATACAGCGAGGTGGGCGGAGTCACAAAATGGCTGCCACAGGAGGAGGAGCTCGACTCCTCTGTTGCCTTGAATACCCTATCAGTTCGGCTAGGATGTGATAACTTTCCCCCACCACCACAGGAGACACAGGGTAAAGAGGAAAAAGGCTCTTTATTTCTAAACATATTTATGTACAGGGGGAGAACACACAAGCAGGGCTTCCACCATTCGGGTCCGCTACCTGGAGTAAGGCAGTCCCTTTCACAGAGAGACGGGCACCTACGCATGGGTCTCAATGACTGACAGTTCGTGGAGCAGGGCATCGATGACCTTGTATTTCTCACGCAGTTCTTTAAGCTTGGAAGCTGGAGGGAAAAAAGCCCCATGAAGTTGATAGATATATTATTTATTTAATTAATTTATTTTATTTTTATCCTGCCCGATCCCCACAGGGCTCGAGGCGGGTTGCAACCATTTCCCAAAAAATACAACAAACTACAAAACATTAAACTATAGAATAGCAATACTCTTCGCCGCACCTCCGACGTACCTTAATGCTAGCCCGACTGAACGTCCTACCCTCAGCAGTCCTGAGCGGCAGATTTCTCCAGATCCCATACCAACAAAGAACGTGTCCCTGCTCACAAAAAGCCATTGAAACAATCGAGCACATCCTCCTAGATTGTGAACTATATGCCTCATCCTAGAAGACAATATATGGAGCCGATACTAGGGAACTATGCTACTCATCAGACAAGGTCAAATCTTTCCTCTGCTTTGTGATCAGTCTCCTCCAGAGATCCTAGACGTTGCCAAATTCCTGGCGCTGGCACAACAGATTCGCCACAGATTTTAGTTTATTTATTTATTTATTTATTGTTTTAACTGCTGGAAATGTTTGAACTTGCTTATTTTAACTTGATTCTCCTCAACCTCTCTGTTGTATTTTAAACTCATGCCAATAAAAGGTTGATGATGATGATGAATAGCAATACAAAAATACACTACGACACGAAACCCAATGCTGGAACGCATGTTAAAAATAGATGGCAAGAAAAACTCCCTCTCTACTCCCCACCCCACCCCAGGGGCCCCCTCCCCAATTGGGGAAGACATCTGAAGCTGTCTTATTCCCAGTTAGACCACTGGTCTATCAAGGTCAAGATCTTCTGCCTTGGCAGCTGTTCTTTATGTGGGGGGAGCCGGTCTTTCCAGTTCCTGCTACAAGAGGTCCTTAGGTGAAGATGCTGGGGGCTGAGAATGGAACCTTCTTCAGGCAACACTCTGCCAGAGCTCCGTGTGTGTGTGTGTGTGTGTGTGTAAACAGCTGTCAAGTCAAATTGGAGCACCTTCCTTATGAGGAGAGGCTGCAGCGTTTGGGACTCTTTAGTTTGGAGAGGAGACGTCTGAGGGGGATTGAAGTCTATAAAATTATGCATGGGGTAGAAAATGTGGACAGAGAGAAATTTTTCTCTCTTTCCCACAATACTAGAACCAGGGGGCATCCATTGAAAATGCTGGGGGGAAGAATTAGGACTCATAAAAGGAAACACTTCTTCACACAACGTGTGATTGGTGTTTGGAATATGCTGCCACAGGAGGTGGTGATGGCCACTCACCTGGATAGCTTTAAAAGGGGCTTGGACAGATTTATGGAGGAGAAGTCGATGTATGGCTACCAATCTTGATCCTCCTTGATCTCAGATTGCAAATGCCTTAGCAGACCAGGTGCTCAGGAGCAGCAGCAGCAGGCCATTGCTTTCACATCCTGCACGTGAGCTCCCCAAGGCACCTGGTGGGCCACTGCGAGTAGCAGAGTGCTGGACTAGATGGACTCTGGTCTGATCCAGCTGGCTTGTTCTTATGTTCTTAAGTCACAGCTGACTCACAGAAACCCCAACAAGGGGCTTCCAAGGGAAACGATTAAGCAGAAATGGTTTGCCAGGGCCCACAGCCCTCCTTGGTGGTCTCCCATACAACTGCTGACCCTGTTTAGCATCCGTGAACTTGTGAGATCGAGCTACACCGTGCTGCCTTCCCTCCCGCACTGAGCTTTGCCCCCACCCCATGTCCAAACAGAGTTTGTGGCAGGGGTGCAGTTGAGCTTCGACCAGTGGGGCTGGCCCCACCCCCAAACTCCACATGGAGCTGGGGAGCAGGGCCAGGCGGACTTGCTTCCCCCCAAAACACACGTGGGGTTTAGGAGCGGTGGGGGCCAACTGGTGCTGGCTTCAGCGTGCCTGGGACCAGCTTTCTGGAACCAGGCGAGCTGAAGAAGAGAAGAAGAAGAGTTTGGATTTATATCCCCTCTTCCTCTCCTGTAGGAGACTCAAAGGGGCTGACAATCTCCTTGCCCTTCCCCCCTCACAACAAACACCCTGCAAAGCCAGCATCAAAGCAGTCTGCGCCACTCCTAATCTCCCTGTAGAATTCAGAGGGCCAGTCCGCCCCCACTGGTTGCCGCTCAGCTCCACAGGGTGTTCAAGGTGGGGCACGGGGGAGGTTCCCTGCAATGAGCCCCCACGTGGCTTTAAGGAGTGGCACCTGGAGCTCCAACCCCCTTGCACTCTCTGGTGGCTCCCGATGCCACTCCATCCCAGTTCGGTTTTTTAGTTGAACTTTTTATTGTTAAGACATTGAAGACGTACAGAAATCAGACAAACACAGACACAACGGGCAAAGAGAGGGGCTCCCAATTTAGAACATAAGAACATAAGAACAAGCCAGCTGGATCAGACCAGAGTCCATCTAGTCCAGCTCTCTGCTACTTGCAGTGGCCCACCAGGTGCCTTTGGGAGCTCACATGTAGGATGTGAACGCAATGGCCTTCTGCTGCTGCTGCTGCTCCCGAGCACCTGGTCTGTTAAGGCATTTGCAATCTCAGATCAAGGAGGATCAAGATTGGTAGCCATAAATCGACTTCTCCTCCATAAATCTGTCCAAGCCCCTTTGAAAGCTATCCAGGTGAGTGGCCATCACCACCTCCTGTGGCAGCATATTCCAAACACCAATCACATGTTGCGTGAAGAAGTGTTTCCTTTTATTAGTTCTAATTCTTCCCCCCAGCATTTTCAATGAATGCCCCCTGGTTCTAGTATTGTGAGAAAGAGAGAAAAATTTCTCTCTGTCAACATTTTCTACCCCATGCATAATTTTATAGACTTCAATCATATCCCCCCTCAGACGTCTCCTCTCCAAACTAAAGAGTCCCAAACGCTGCAGCCTTTCCTCATAAGGAAGGTGCTCCAGTCCCTCAATCATCCTCGTTGCCCTTCTCTGCACTTTTTCTATCTCTTCAATATCCTTTTTGAGATGTGGCGACCAGAACTGAACACAGTACTCCAAGTGCGGTCGCACCACTGCTTTATATAAGGGCATGACAATCTTTGCAGTTTTATTATCAATTCCTTTCCTAATTATCCCCAGCATAGAGTTTGCCTTTTTCACAGCTGCCATACATTGAGTTGACATTCCCATGGAACTATCAACTAAGACGCCCAAATCCCTTTCCTGGTCTGTGACTGATAGCACTGACCCTTGTAGCGTGTATGTGAAGTTTGGATTTTTTGCCCCTATGTGCATCACTTTGCATTTTGCTACATTGAACTGCATTTGCCATTTCTTAGCCCACTCACCTAATTTATCAAGGTCCGCTTGGAGCTCCTCGCAATCCTTTGTGGTTCTCACCACCCTACATAATTTGGTATCATCTGCAAACTTGGCCACCACGCTACCCACCCCTACTTCCATCTTTCATCTGCACCAAATATAAACGGAATGAAAAATTGACTGCAGCTGTTGGGGGGTGTGTGTGTGGCAGGATGAGCCCCAGGCATCGTGCTATTCAGTGACTCCCCTGATTGGATGGGAGATCACCATTGGTTGCTCTGTAGGAGAAGGCAACGGCCAACCACTTTGGTTTGTCTCTCGCCTTGAAAACACTGCAGGGTCACGATAACTGTGGCTTGACAGCACTTTAAACGCCCACACATGCTGTCCTCTCCCTCCTGCCACTGAAGGAAGATGACCCCCACATCTCTGGAAGATCTGGAATATCCCCTGCCAGTGACGGAGGTATAGATTTTTTATGGGGTGGGTTCGGGGACTGAGCTGACATCCCGGCTGTTCCATTCCGTGCAGTGTTTCAAGCAAGCCGGACATGTAATGGGAGGGGTTTGAACCCGAGAAGCCCCCTCTTACCTACATCCCTGTCCCCTCCCTCAGCAGCCTGCTCTTGAACGTGGCACTTACGCAACGTGGCTTTGGCGGAACCTCTCCATGGTATCTTCTCCTCTTGCTGCCGGTCAACTGTATTCACAATGTTCTCGGATGTTTCTGTGATCTGGGCGAGACTTTTCAACTCCTGAGTACAGAAACGCACAGAACGGACAATGGGTCAGTCGCTTCATCACCCCAAACCTAACTGCCCAGCCACCTCCAGTTGCCTTTGGCCCCAGACGAGGCCTGGAAAATTCTGGAAAGAGCTGAGCTAGAGTCAGGAAGAATAAATCTGTCCCAGGAAGGATACTTGCGGAGGGATCTCATTGTGTTTTCCCCACTAGCTCAGTCTCAGGGGGCATCGGGAGGGACAAAACAGGCATAAGGTTGGGCGTCAGAGCGTCTCTTCAGCAAAGGATTGGGTGTCACAGTTGTAAGTTAGCGGGGAAACACAATGAGATGCCTCCATCAAACATGCACGGAAAATGATTGTTAAAGTGCACTGAAAGTGCATTACTCAGCATGCATGAAAGCTCCCGAGGGGTCATTGATGCGTAAAATGTATGCGCTGCATATCAATATATTCTGACACGCATTCGCTGGGGGTGGGGAATCCGAAGTCTATTAAATAAGATGTAGCTGTATACCCACTTAATATACAGATCCACCCCCCCCCACCCCGAGTTCTACAGTGGGAAGATGTCATGATATATTTTTAAAAAAGGTTCACAAAAGGTTCATCTCGAGTCAGCAGAGGTTTGCCCAACAACAGAGGCTGGAGACAGTAAGTCTAGGGCAGCGATGGCGAACCTTTTCGAGACCGAGTGCCCAAATTGCAACCCAAAACCCACTTATTTATCGCAAAGGGCCAACACGGCCATTTAACCTGAATACTGAGGTTTTAGTTTAGAAAAACCAGTTGGCTCTGAGGCGTGCGTTACTCGGGAGTAAGCTTGGTGGTAGTTGGTGGCTCTGCTTTGAAGCAACCGTGCAACTCTTCCAATGGGTGAATCACAACCCTAGGAGGGTTTACTCAGAAGCAAGCCCCATTGCCAGCAACTGAGCTTACTCCCAGATAAAGGATCGCGCTTTAGTTCTTCACATGAAAATCAGTGGGGTTTAACAGTGCTTAACAGGGTTACCTACACGGCTTCCCCAAAACTAGGTCTTGGGTTTAATGCTAATTATCAAGCCCAGCGGCCCAGGCCAGCCTAGATGTGTGTGTGTGTGGGGGGGGGGGTGGACTCTGTCTGTGTGTGCCCACAGAGAGGGCTCTGAGTGCCACCTCTGGCACCCGTGCCATAGGTTCGCCACCACTGGTCTAGGGTGAAGTAGCAACAGTTGACCTTTAACATGATTGGTAAGTTCAACTGTGACTCTAGACCAGGGGTCTGCAACCTGTGGCTCTCCAGATGTTCAGGGACTACAATTCCCATCAGCCCCTGCCAGGGGGTCTGCAACCTGTGGCTCTCCAGATGTTCAGGGACTACAATTCCCATCATCCCCTGCCAGGGGGGTCTGCAACCTGTGGCTCTCCAGATGTTCAGGGACGACAATTCCCATCAGCCCCTGGAATTGTTGTCCTTGAACATCTGGAGAGCCACAGGTTGCACATCCCTGCTCTAGACCACAGATGTCAACCTCGTGGCCCTCCAGATGTTATGGACTACAGTTTCCATCATCCCCTGCCAGCTGGCAGGGAACGATGGGAACTGTAGTCCATAACATCTGGAGGGCCACGAGTTTGACACATGTGCTCCAAAGCTTCAACTTCCAACGACGCAGAGAGCCACAGGTGCATCCAAAGACACGTTCAATGCACCCAAACTCCTCATCCAAACTGCCCCCCCTCTCAGATGCCGAATATTTCCCCTTCCTCACCAACCTGCACGCAGAGCGAAAGATCCCACTGCAAGGCTTTGAAGAGGGGGCCGCAGGGGCTCAGCGGAGGCACGGGGCGTTCACAGTGCTTTCGCAGCTCGCTCCGGTGCACCTGCTCGAAGGCCACCAGCAGCTGGCCGAAGTCGGAGGCGGCCAGTTTGAGGGCCTGCAGCACCGTGCCATCGTCCAGCGGCTGAGCGGCACCGGCCGGGTTCCCGTGGAGAAAGGAGCACTGGGGAGACAAAACGGTTGCTGTCAAGGAAGGATGCACTGGCGCTCCTCTGCTGCTAGGTGAGGAATGAGCCGCTGTCGTGGCTGCCCCACTCTCATCCACAAAGGGCCCCGTTCCACCCGCTCACAGCTGGACAGCTTAGGGCCTGCCCCTCTCTTTCTTTGGAGGTTTTAAAGCAGAGGCCAGATGGCCATCTGACAACACTAATCTGGTGAACTGGGCAGATCCGGACGGCAGGAGGGGACGAGTCAGGGCTTGGTTCTGGTGGCTCTTTCGTACCTGCCCAGGGTCATGCCAATCGCCACTGTTGGGGTCCAGGAGGCGTTTTCCTCCAGGCCAAACTGGCCAGGGATCCTGGCTTTTTCGGCCTCCTCCTGAGCAAAGAGCAGGGGTCACTGGGTTGCGGAGGGGGGGGCTGTGACTTTTCTGCTTTGTGCAAAAGGTTGGACTGGATGGGCCCTTAAGGTCTCATCCAACTATTATTCTACTCAAGCCACGGGGTGTGGCCGCTGCGTTTCTGTTTCGCTCTCTCCCTCCTTCCATCTTGGGGATGCAAACAGCTTCCCTCTCCCTGGCTCCCAAAGTCCAGAAAACAAGTTTCAAACATCAGTTCAGGCACAAACCAACGGCATCTCCTGGTGCTTGCTGGGAACAGCGTGGCCTCAAAGAGAGGCTTTTGCTCAGCCCTCCGGCCACTGACCGGGAGTGTCAAAGATCCAGGTGCCTCTGTCCGTTTTGGGAATCCTTACCTGTGCTCTCAAGTCCTGCAAAACAGCGGCCGTCTCCTCCAACTCCTTTGAGACCTCCAGCAAAGTTTTCTCAAGGGAGACCCTTGGCAGACGGGACCTTAACAGAAATGGGGTGTGTGTGAGAGAGGCAGTGGGATGGGGGGGGGGGGGGCAAATGGCTCCCAGGCCCTGCCCCCCCCCCACTTACCTTAGTTTAGAGTTTGGATTTGAGTTTGGATTTCTATCCCCCCTTTCTCTCCTGCGGGAGACTCAAAGGGGCTGACAATCTCCTTGCCCTTCCCCCCTCACAACAAACACCCTGTGAGGTAGGTGGGGCTGAGAGAGCTCCGAGAAGCTGTGACTAGCCCAAGGTCACCCAGCTGGCATGTGTGGGAGTGCCCAGGCTAATCTGAATTCCCCAGATAAGCCTCCACAGCTCAGGTGGCAGAGCTGGGAATCAAACCCGGTTCCTCCAGATTAGATACACGAGCTCTTAACCTCCTACGCCACTGCTGCTCTCACACTGCTGGGGTGTGTGTGAGAGAGGCAGTGGGATGGGGGGGGGCAAATGGCTCCCAGGCCCTGCCCCCCCACTTACCTTAGTTTAGAGAGTTCAAAGAGCAGCTGGCTGAAAACGTTCCGGGTTTCTGCTGGGCTGGGGAGGGCAGGGCAAGTGGGGAAGGGGTAGGGCGTGGGGGCCCCCCGATTTTCTGGGGGGCCCCACCCATGGTAGCTACGCGACTGGTGTGAAGGAGCATCTGGACTCTGAACTTGCCCCTGTTTGGAAAGGAGGGGCCAGGAGCCATCCATTTGGGGCTTCACCCTCAATTTCGCCTCCGGCTAGTCAAGTTCTTCCCATTCTCTCATTCTGCATCTAGGGCAGGGGTCGACAAAATGGTATAAATTTCTCAATGAATGCAACGTTCACAACTACACAAACAACTAGCGCGCTGCATCAACCGCTATTTTATCAATTGCATTTAGCCTGGGGGGGGGGGGGGGTGGGGGGTGGGGGCGTTGGGGGGGCGGGGTGGTGGGGGGGGGGGGGGGTGGGGGGGGGGGGGGTTGTGGGGGGGGGGGGGGTTGGGGGGGGGGGGGGGTGGGGGGGGGGGGGGGTGGGGGGGGGGGGGGGTGGGGGGGGGGGGGGGTTGGGGGGCGGGGGGGTGGGGGGGGGGGGGGGTTTTGGGGGGGGGGGGGAGGTGGGGGGCGGGGGGGGTGGGGGGGGGGGGGGGTGGGGGGGGGGGGGGGTGGGGGGGGGGGGGGGTGGGGGGGGGGGGGGGTGGGGGGGGGGGGGGGTGGGGGGGGGGGGGGGTGGGGGGGGGGGGGGGTGGGGGGGGGGGGGGGTGGGGGGGGGGGGGGGTGGGGGGGGGGGGGGGTGGGGGGGGGGGGGGGTGGGGGGGGGGGGGGGTGGGGGGGGGGGGGGGTGGGGGGGGGGGGGGGTGGGGGGGGGGGGGGGTGGGGGGGGGGGGGGGTGGGGGGGGGGGGGGGTGGGGGGGGGGGGGGGTGGGGGGGGGGGGGGGTGGGGGGGGGGGGGGGTGGGGGGGGGGGGGGGTGGGGGGGGGGGGGGGTGGGGGGGGGGGGGGGTGGGGGGGGGGGGGGGTGGGGGGGGGGGGGGGTGGGGGGGGGGGGGGGTGGGGGGGGGGGGGGGTGGGGGGGGGGGGGGGTGGGGGGGGGGGGGGGTGGGGGGGGGGGGGGGTGGGGGGGGGGGGGGGTGGGGGGGGGGGGGGGTGGGGGGGGGGGGGGGTGGGGGGGGGGGGGGGTGGGGGGGGGGGGGGGTGGGGGGGGGGGGGGGTGGGGGGGGGGGGGGGTGGGGGGGGGGGGGGGTGGGGGGGGGGGGGGGTGGGGGGGGGGGGGGGTGGGGGGGGGGGGGGGTGGGGGGGGGGGGGGGTGGGGGGGGGGGGGGGTGGGGGGGGGGGGGGGTGGGGGGGGGGGGGGGTGGGGGGGGGGGGGGGTGGGGGGGGGGGGGGGTGGGGGGGGGGGGGGGTGGGGGGGGGGGGGGGTGGGGGGGGGGGGGGGTGGGGGGGGGGGGGGGTGGGGGGGGGGGGGGGTGGGGGGGGGGGGGGGTGGGGGGGGGGGGGGGTGGGGGGGGGGGGGGGTGGGGGGGGGGGGGGGTGGGGGGGGGGGGGGGTGGGGGGGGGGGGGGGTGGGGGGGGGGGGGGGTGGGGGGGGGGGGGGGTGGGGGGGGGGGGGGGTGGGGGGGGGGGGGGGTGGGGGGGGGGGGGGGTGGGGGGGGGGGGGGGTGGGGGGGGGGGGGGGTGGGGGGGGGGGGGGGTGGGGGGGGGGGGGGGTGGGGGGGGGGGGGGGTGGGGGGGGGGGGGGGTGGGGGGGGGGGGGGGTGGGGGGGGGGGGGGGTGGGGGGGGGGGGGGGTGGGGGGGGGGGGGGGTGGGGGGGGGGGGGGGTGGGGGGGGGGGGGGGTGGGGGGGGGGGGGGGTGGGGGGGGGGGGGGGTGGGGGGGGGGGGGGGTGGGGGGGGGGGGGGGTGGGGGGGGGGGGGGGTGGGGGGGGGGGGGGGTGGGGGGGGGGGGGGGTGGGGGGGGGGGGGGGTGGGGGGGGGGGGGGGTGGGGGGGGGGGGGGGTGGGGGGGGGGGGGGGTGGGGGGGGGGGGGGGTGGGGGGGGGGGGGGGTGGGGGGGGGGGGGGGTGGGGGGGGGGGGGGGTGGGGGGGGGGGGGGGTGGGGGGGGGGGGGGGTGGGGGGGGGGGGGGGTGGGGGGGGGGGGGGGTGGGGGGGGGGGGGGGTGGGGGGGGGGGGGGGTGGGGGGGGGGGGGGGTGGGGGGGGGGGGGGGTGGGGGGGGGGGGGGGTGGGGGGGGGGGGGGGTGGGGGGGGGGGGGGGTGGGGGGGGGGGGGGGTGGGGGGGGGGGGGGGTGGGGGGGGGGGGGGGTGGGGGGGGGGGGGGGTGGGGGGGGGGGGGGGTGGGGGGGGGGGGGGGTGGGGGGGGGGGGGGGTGGGGGGGGGGGGGGGTGGGGGGGGGGGGGGGTGGGGGGGGGGGGGGGTGGGGGGGGGGGGGGGTGGGGGGGGGGGGGGGTGGGGGGGGGGGGGGGTGGGGGGGGGGGGGGGTGGGGGGGGGGGGGGGTGGGGGGGGGGGGGGGTGGGGGGGGGGGGGGGTGGGGGGGGGGGGGGGTGGGGGGGGGGGGGGGTGGGGGGGGGGGGGGGTGGGGGGGGGGGGGGGTGGGGGGGGGGGGGGGTGGGGGGGGGGGGGGGTGGGGGGGGGGGGGGGTGGGGGGGGGGGGGGGTGGGGGGGGGGGGGGGTGGGGGGGGGGGGGGGTGGGGGGGGGGGGGGGTGGGGGGGGGGGGGGGTGGGGGGGGGGGGGGGTGGGGGGGGGGGGGGGTGGGGGGGGGGGGGGGTGGGGGGGGGGGGGGGTGGGGGGGGGGGGGGGTGGGGGGGGGGGGGGGTGGGGGGGGGGGGGGGTGGGGGGGGGGGGGGGTGGGGGGGGGGGGGGGTGGGGGGGGGGGGGGGTGGGGGGGGGGGGGGGTGGGGGGGGGGGGGGGTGGGGGGGGGGGGGGGTGGGGGGGGGGGGGGGTGGGGGGGGGGGGGGGTGGGGGGGGGGGGGGGTGGGGGGGGGGGGGGGTGGGGGGGGGGGGGGGTGGGGGGGGGGGGGGGTGGGGGGGGGGGGGGGTGGGGGGGGGGGGGGGTGGGGGGGGGGGGGGGTGGGGGGGGGGGGGGGTGGGGGGGGGGGGGGGTGGGGGGGGGGGGGGGTGGGGGGGGGGGGGGGTGGGGGGGGGGGGGGGTGGGGGGGGGGGGGGGTGGGGGGGGGGGGGGGTGGGGGGGGGGGGGGGTGGGGGGGGGGGGGGGTGGGGGGGGGGGGGGGTGGGGGGGGGGGGGGGTGGGGGGGGGGGGGGGTGGGGGGGGGGGGGGGTGGGGGGGGGGGGGGGTGGGGGGGGGGGGGGGTGGGGGGGGGGGGGGGTGGGGGGGGGGGGGGGTGGGGGGGGGGGGGGGTGGGGGGGGGGGGGGGTGGGGGGGGGGGGGGGTGGGGGGGGGGGGGGGTGGGGGGGGGGGGGGGTGGGGGGGGGGGGGGGTGGGGGGGGGGGGGGGTGGGGGGGGGGGGGGGTGGGGGGGGGGGGGGGTGGGGGGGGGGGGGGGTGGGGGGGGGGGGGGGTGGGGGGGGGGGGGGGTGGGGGGGGGGGGGGGTGGGGGGGGGGGGGGGTGGGGGGGGGGGGGGGTGGGGGGGGGGGGGGGTGGGGGGGGGGGGGGGTGGGGGGGGGGGGGGGTGGGGGGGGGGGGGGGTGGGGGGGGGGGGGGGTGGGGGGGGGGGGGGGTGGGGGGGGGGGGGGGTGGGGGGGGGGGGGGGTGGGGGGGGGGGGGGGTGGGGGGGGGGGGGGGTGGGGGGGGGGGGGGGTGGGGGGGGGGGGGGGTGGGGGGGGGGGGGGGTGGGGGGGGGGGGGGGTGGGGGGGGGGGGGGGTGGGGGGGGGGGGGGGTGGGGGGGGGGGGGGGTGGGGGGGGGGGGGGGTGGGGGGGGGGGGGGGTGGGGGGGGGGGGGGGTGGGGGGGGGGGGGGGTGGGGGGGGGGGGGGGTGGGGGGGGGGGGGGGTGGGGGGGGGGGGGGGTGGGGGGGGGGGGGGGTGGGGGGGGGGGGGGGTGGGGGGGGGGGGGGGTGGGGGGGGGGGGGGGTGGGGGGGGGGGGGGGTGGGGGGGGGGGGGGGTGGGGGGGGGGGGGGGTGGGGGGGGGGGGGGGTGGGGGGGGGGGGGGGTGGGGGGGGGGGGGGGTGGGGGGGGGGGGGGGTGGGGGGGGGGGGGGGTGGGGGGGGGGGGGGGTGGGGGGGGGGGGGGGTGGGGGGGGGGGGGGGTGGGGGGGGGGGGGGGTGGGGGGGGGGGGGGGTGGGGGGGGGGGGGGGTGGGGGGGGGGGGGGGTGGGGGGGGGGGGGGGTGGGGGGGGGGGGGGGTGGGGGGGGGGGGGGGTGGGGGGGGGGGGGGGTGGGGGGGGGGGGGGGTGGGGGGGGGGGGGGGTGGGGGGGGGGGGGGGTGGGGGGGGGGGGGGGTGGGGGGGGGGGGGGGTGGGGGGGGGGGGGGGTGGGGGGGGGGGGGGGTGGGGGGGGGGGGGGGTGGGGGGGGGGGGGGGTGGGGGGGGGGGGGGGTGGGGGGGGGGGGGGGTGGGGGGGGGGGGGGGTGGGGGGGGGGGGGGGTGGGGGGGGGGGGGGGTGGGGGGGGGGGGGGGTGGGGGGGGGGGGGGGTGGGGGGGGGGGGGGGTGGGGGGGGGGGGGGGTGGGGGGGGGGGGGGGTGGGGGGGGGGGGGGGTGGGGGGGGGGGGGGGTGGGGGGGGGGGGGGGTGGGGGGGGGGGGGGGTGGGGGGGGGGGGGGGTGGGGGGGGGGGGGGGTGGGGGGGGGGGGGGGTGGGGGGGGGGGGGGGTGGGGGGGGGGGGGGGTGGGGGGGGGGGGGGGTGGGGGGGGGGGGGGGTGGGGGGGGGGGGGGGTGGGGGGGGGGGGGGGTGGGGGGGGGGGGGGGTGGGGGGGGGGGGGGGTGGGGGGGGGGGGGGGTGGGGGGGGGGGGGGGTGGGGGGGGGGGGGGGTGGGGGGGGGGGGGGGTGGGGGGGGGGGGGGGTGGGGGGGGGGGGGGGTGGGGGGGGGGGGGGGTGGGGGGGGGGGGGGGTGGGGGGGGGGGGGGGTGGGGGGGGGGGGGGGTGGGGGGGGGGGGGGGTGGGGGGGGGGGGGGGTGGGGGGGGGGGGGGGTGGGGGGGGGGGGGGGTGGGGGGGGGGGGGGGTGGGGGGGGGGGGGGGTGGGGGGGGGGGGGGGTGGGGGGGGGGGGGGGTGGGGGGGGGGGGGGGTGGGGGGGGGGGGGGGTGGGGGGGGGGGGGGGTGGGGGGGGGGGGGGGTGGGGGGGGGGGGGGGTGGGGGGGGGGGGGGGTGGGGGGGGGGGGGGGTGGGGGGGGGGGGGGGTGGGGGGGGGGGGGGGTGGGGGGGGGGGGGGGTGGGGGGGGGGGGGGGTGGGGGGGGGGGGGGGTGGGGGGGGGGGGGGGTGGGGGGGGGGGGGGGTGGGGGGGGGGGGGGGTGGGGGGGGGGGGGGGTGGGGGGGGGGGGGGGTGGGGGGGGGGGGGGGTGGGGGGGGGGGGGGGTGGGGGGGGGGGGGGGTGGGGGGGGGGGGGGGTGGGGGGGGGGGGGGGTGGGGGGGGGGGGGGGTGGGGGGGGGGGGGGGTGGGGGGGGGGGGGGGTGGGGGGGGGGGGGGGTGGGGGGGGGGGGGGGTGGGGGGGGGGGGGGGTGGGGGGGGGGGGGGGTGGGGGGGGGGGGGGGTGGGGGGGGGGGGGGGTGGGGGGGGGGGGGGGTGGGGGGGGGGGGGGGTGGGGGGGGGGGGGGGTGGGGGGGGGGGGGGGTGGGGGGGGGGGGGGGTGGGGGGGGGGGGGGGTGGGGGGGGGGGGGGGTGGGGGGGGGGGGGGGTGGGGGGGGGGGGGGGTGGGGGGGGGGGGGGGTGGGGGGGGGGGGGGGTGGGGGGGGGGGGGGGTGGGGGGGGGGGGGGGTGGGGGGGGGGGGGGGTGGGGGGGGGGGGGGGTGGGGGGGGGGGGGGGTGGGGGGGGGGGGGGGTGGGGGGGGGGGGGGGTGGGGGGGGGGGGGGGTGGGGGGGGGGGGGGGTGGGGGGGGGGGGGGGTGGGGGGGGGGGGGGGTGGGGGGGGGGGGGGGTGGGGGGGGGGGGGGGTGGGGGGGGGGGGGGGTGGGGGGGGGGGGGGGTGGGGGGGGGGGGGGGTGGGGGGGGGGGGGGGTGGGGGGGGGGGGGGGTGGGGGGGGGGGGGGGTGGGGGGGGGGGGGGGTGGGGGGGGGGGGGGGTGGGGGGGGGGGGGGGTGGGGGGGGGGGGGGGTGGGGGGGGGGGGGGGTGGGGGGGGGGGGGGGTGGGGGGGGGGGGGGGTGGGGGGGGGGGGGGGTGGGGGGGGGGGGGGGTGGGGGGGGGGGGGGGTGGGGGGGGGGGGGGGTGGGGGGGGGGGGGGGTGGGGGGGGGGGGGGGTGGGGGGGGGGGGGGGTGGGGGGGGGGGGGGGTGGGGGGGGGGGGGGGTGGGGGGGGGGGGGGGTGGGGGGGGGGGGGGGTGGGGGGGGGGGGGGGTGGGGGGGGGGGGGGGTGGGGGGGGGGGGGGGTGGGGGGGGGGGGGGGTGGGGGGGGGGGGGGGTGGGGGGGGGGGGGGGTGGGGGGGGGGGGGGGTGGGGGGGGGGGGGGGTGGGGGGGGGGGGGGGTGGGGGGGGGGGGGGGTGGGGGGGGGGGGGGGTGGGGGGGGGGGGGGGTGGGGGGGGGGGGGGGTGGGGGGGGGGGGGGGTGGGGGGGGGGGGGGGTGGGGGGGGGGGGGGGTGGGGGGGGGGGGGGGTGGGGGGGGGGGGGGGTGGGGGGGGGGGGGGGTGGGGGGGGGGGGGGGTGGGGGGGGGGGGGGGTGGGGGGGGGGGGGGGTGGGGGGGGGGGGGGGTGGGGGGGGGGGGGGGTGGGGGGGGGGGGGGGTGGGGGGGGGGGGGGGTGGGGGGGGGGGGGGGTGGGGGGGGGGGGGGGTGGGGGGGGGGGGGGGTGGGGGGGGGGGGGGGTGGGGGGGGGGGGGGGTGGGGGGGGGGGGGGGTGGGGGGGGGGGGGGGTGGGGGGGGGGGGGGGTGGGGGGGGGGGGGGGTGGGGGGGGGGGGGGGTGGGGGGGGGGGGGGGTGGGGGGGGGGGGGGGTGGGGGGGGGGGGGGGTGGGGGGGGGGGGGGGTGGGGGGGGGGGGGGGTGGGGGGGGGGGGGGGTGGGGGGGGGGGGGGGTGGGGGGGGGGGGGGGTGGGGGGGGGGGGGGGTGGGGGGGGGGGGGGGTGGGGGGGGGGGGGGGTGGGGGGGGGGGGGGGTGGGGGGGGGGGGGGGTGGGGGGGGGGGGGGGTGGGGGGGGGGGGGGGTGGGGGGGGGGGGGGGTGGGGGGGGGGGGGGGTGGGGGGGGGGGGGGGTGGGGGGGGGGGGGGGTGGGGGGGGGGGGGGGTGGGGGGGGGGGGGGGTGGGGGGGGGGGGGGGTGGGGGGGGGGGGGGGTGGGGGGGGGGGGGGGTGGGGGGGGGGGGGGGTGGGGGGGGGGGGGGGTGGGGGGGGGGGGGGGTGGGGGGGGGGGGGGGTGGGGGGGGGGGGGGGTGGGGGGGGGGGGGGGTGGGGGGGGGGGGGGGTGGGGGGGGGGGGGGGTGGGGGGGGGGGGGGGTGGGGGGGGGGGGGGGTGGGGGGGGGGGGGGGTGGGGGGGGGGGGGGGTGGGGGGGGGGGGGGGTGGGGGGGGGGGGGGGTGGGGGGGGGGGGGGGTGGGGGGGGGGGGGGGTGGGGGGGGGGGGGGGTGGGGGGGGGGGGGGGTGGGGGGGGGGGGGGGTGGGGGGGGGGGGGGGTGGGGGGGGGGGGGGGTGGGGGGGGGGGGGGGTGGGGGGGGGGGGGGGTGGGGGGGGGGGGGGGTGGGGGGGGGGGGGGGTGGGGGGGGGGGGGGGTGGGGGGGGGGGGGGGTGGGGGGGGGGGGGGGTGGGGGGGGGGGGGGGTGGGGGGGGGGGGGGGTGGGGGGGGGGGGGGGTGGGGGGGGGGGGGGGTGGGGGGGGGGGGGGGTGGGGGGGGGGGGGGGTGGGGGGGGGGGGGGGTGGGGGGGGGGGGGGGTGGGGGGGGGGGGGGGTGGGGGGGGGGGGGGGTGGGGGGGGGGGGGGGTGGGGGGGGGGGGGGGTGGGGGGGGGGGGGGGTGGGGGGGGGGGGGGGTGGGGGGGGGGGGGGGTGGGGGGGGGGGGGGGTGGGGGGGGGGGGGGGTGGGGGGGGGGGGGGGTGGGGGGGGGGGGGGGTGGGGGGGGGGGGGGGTGGGGGGGGGGGGGGGTGGGGGGGGGGGGGGGTGGGGGGGGGGGGGGGTGGGGGGGGGGGGGGGTGGGGGGGGGGGGGGGTGGGGGGGGGGGGGGGTGGGGGGGGGGGGGGGTGGGGGGGGGGGGGGGTGGGGGGGGGGGGGGGTGGGGGGGGGGGGGGGTGGGGGGGGGGGGGGGTGGGGGGGGGGGGGGGTGGGGGGGGGGGGGGGTGGGGGGGGGGGGGGGTGGGGGGGGGGGGGGGTGGGGGGGGGGGGGGGTGGGGGGGGGGGGGGGTGGGGGGGGGGGGGGGTGGGGGGGGGGGGGGGTGGGGGGGGGGGGGGGTGGGGGGGGGGGGGGGTGGGGGGGGGGGGGGGTGGGGGGGGGGGGGGGTGGGGGGGGGGGGGGGTGGGGGGGGGGGGGGGTGGGGGGGGGGGGGGGTGGGGGGGGGGGGGGGTGGGGGGGGGGGGGGGTGGGGGGGGGGGGGGGTGGGGGGGGGGGGGGGTGGGGGGGGGGGGGGGTGGGGGGGGGGGGGGGTGGGGGGGGGGGGGGGTGGGGGGGGGGGGGGGTGGGGGGGGGGGGGGGTGGGGGGGGGGGGGGGTGGGGGGGGGGGGGGGTGGGGGGGGGGGGGGGTGGGGGGGGGGGGGGGTGGGGGGGGGGGGGGGTGGGGGGGGGGGGGGGTGGGGGGGGGGGGGGGTGGGGGGGGGGGGGGGTGGGGGGGGGGGGGGGTGGGGGGGGGGGGGGGTGGGGGGGGGGGGGGGTGGGGGGGGGGGGGGGTGGGGGGGGGGGGGGGTGGGGGGGGGGGGGGGTGGGGGGGGGGGGGGGTGGGGGGGGGGGGGGGTGGGGGGGGGGGGGGGTGGGGGGGGGGGGGGGTGGGGGGGGGGGGGGGTGGGGGGGGGGGGGGGTGGGGGGGGGGGGGGGTGGGGGGGGGGGGGGGTGGGGGGGGGGGGGGGTGGGGGGGGGGGGGGGTGGGGGGGGGGGGGGGTGGGGGGGGGGGGGGGTGGGGGGGGGGGGGGGTGGGGGGGGGGGGGGGTGGGGGGGGGGGGGGGTGGGGGGGGGGGGGGGTGGGGGGGGGGGGGGGTGGGGGGGGGGGGGGGTGGGGGGGGGGGGGGGTGGGGGGGGGGGGGGGTGGGGGGGGGGGGGGGTGGGGGGGGGGGGGGGTGGGGGGGGGGGGGGGTGGGGGGGGGGGGGGGTGGGGGGGGGGGGGGGTGGGGGGGGGGGGGGGTGGGGGGGGGGGGGGGTGGGGGGGGGGGGGGGTGGGGGGGGGGGGGGGTGGGGGGGGGGGGGGGTGGGGGGGGGGGGGGGTGGGGGGGGGGGGGGGTGGGGGGGGGGGGGGGTGGGGGGGGGGGGGGGTGGGGGGGGGGGGGGGTGGGGGGGGGGGGGGGTGGGGGGGGGGGGGGGTGGGGGGGGGGGGGGGTGGGGGGGGGGGGGGGTGGGGGGGGGGGGGGGTGGGGGGGGGGGGGGGTGGGGGGGGGGGGGGGTGGGGGGGGGGGGGGGTGGGGGGGGGGGGGGGTGGGGGGGGGGGGGGGTGGGGGGGGGGGGGGGTGGGGGGGGGGGGGGGTGGGGGGGGGGGGGGGTGGGGGGGGGGGGGGGTGGGGGGGGGGGGGGGTGGGGGGGGGGGGGGGTGGGGGGGGGGGGGGGTGGGGGGGGGGGGGGGTGGGGGGGGGGGGGGGTGGGGGGGGGGGGGGGTGGGGGGGGGGGGGGGTGGGGGGGGGGGGGGGTGGGGGGGGGGGGGGGTGGGGGGGGGGGGGGGTGGGGGGGGGGGGGGGTGGGGGGGGGGGGGGGTGGGGGGGGGGGGGGGTGGGGGGGGGGGGGGGTGGGGGGGGGGGGGGGTGGGGGGGGGGGGGGGTGGGGGGGGGGGGGGGTGGGGGGGGGGGGGGGTGGGGGGGGGGGGGGGTGGGGGGGGGGGGGGGTGGGGGGGGGGGGGGGTGGGGGGGGGGGGGGGTGGGGGGGGGGGGGGGTGGGGGGGGGGGGGGGTGGGGGGGGGGGGGGGTGGGGGGGGGGGGGGGTGGGGGGGGGGGGGGGTGGGGGGGGGGGGGGGTGGGGGGGGGGGGGGGTGGGGGGGGGGGGGGGTGGGGGGGGGGGGGGGTGGGGGGGGGGGGGGGTGGGGGGGGGGGGGGGTGGGGGGGGGGGGGGGTGGGGGGGGGGGGGGGTGGGGGGGGGGGGGGGTGGGGGGGGGGGGGGGTGGGGGGGGGGGGGGGTGGGGGGGGGGGGGGGTGGGGGGGGGGGGGGGTGGGGGGGGGGGGGGGTGGGGGGGGGGGGGGGTGGGGGGGGGGGGGGGTGGGGGGGGGGGGGGGTGGGGGGGGGGGGGGGTGGGGGGGGGGGGGGGTGGGGGGGGGGGGGGGTGGGGGGGGGGGGGGGTGGGGGGGGGGGGGGGTGGGGGGGGGGGGGGGTGGGGGGGGGGGGGGGTGGGGGGGGGGGGGGGTGGGGGGGGGGGGGGGTGGGGGGGGGGGGGGGTGGGGGGGGGGGGGGGTGGGGGGGGGGGGGGGTGGGGGGGGGGGGGGGTGGGGGGGGGGGGGGGTGGGGGGGGGGGGGGGTGGGGGGGGGGGGGGGTGGGGGGGGGGGGGGGTGGGGGGGGGGGGGGGTGGGGGGGGGGGGGGGTGGGGGGGGGGGGGGGTGGGGGGGGGGGGGGGTGGGGGGGGGGGGGGGTGGGGGGGGGGGGGGGTGGGGGGGGGGGGGGGTGGGGGGGGGGGGGGGTGGGGGGGGGGGGGGGTGGGGGGGGGGGGGGGTGGGGGGGGGGGGGGGTGGGGGGGGGGGGGGGTGGGGGGGGGGGGGGGTGGGGGGGGGGGGGGGTGGGGGGGGGGGGGGGTGGGGGGGGGGGGGGGTGGGGGGGGGGGGGGGTGGGGGGGGGGGGGGGTGGGGGGGGGGGGGGGTGGGGGGGGGGGGGGGTGGGGGGGGGGGGGGGTGGGGGGGGGGGGGGGTGGGGGGGGGGGGGGGTGGGGGGGGGGGGGGGTGGGGGGGGGGGGGGGTGGGGGGGGGGGGGGGTGGGGGGGGGGGGGGGTGGGGGGGGGGGGGGGTGGGGGGGGGGGGGGGTGGGGGGGGGGGGGGGTGGGGGGGGGGGGGGGTGGGGGGGGGGGGGGGTGGGGGGGGGGGGGGGTGGGGGGGGGGGGGGGTGGGGGGGGGGGGGGGTGGGGGGGGGGGGGGGTGGGGGGGGGGGGGGGTGGGGGGGGGGGGGGGTGGGGGGGGGGGGGGGTGGGGGGGGGGGGGGGTGGGGGGGGGGGGGGGTGGGGGGGGGGGGGGGTGGGGGGGGGGGGGGGTGGGGGGGGGGGGGGGTGGGGGGGGGGGGGGGTGGGGGGGGGGGGGGGTGGGGGGGGGGGGGGGTGGGGGGGGGGGGGGGTGGGGGGGGGGGGGGGTGGGGGGGGGGGGGGGTGGGGGGGGGGGGGGGTGGGGGGGGGGGGGGGTGGGGGGGGGGGGGGGTGGGGGGGGGGGGGGGTGGGGGGGGGGGGGGGTGGGGGGGGGGGGGGGTGGGGGGGGGGGGGGGTGGGGGGGGGGGGGGGTGGGGGGGGGGGGGGGTGGGGGGGGGGGGGGGTGGGGGGGGGGGGGGGTGGGGGGGGGGGGGGGTGGGGGGGGGGGGGGGTGGGGGGGGGGGGGGGTGGGGGGGGGGGGGGGTGGGGGGGGGGGGGGGTGGGGGGGGGGGGGGGTGGGGGGGGGGGGGGGTGGGGGGGGGGGGGGGTGGGGGGGGGGGGGGGTGGGGGGGGGGGGGGGTGGGGGGGGGGGGGGGTGGGGGGGGGGGGGGGTGGGGGGGGGGGGGGGTGGGGGGGGGGGGGGGTGGGGGGGGGGGGGGGTGGGGGGGGGGGGGGGTGGGGGGGGGGGGGGGTGGGGGGGGGGGGGGGTGGGGGGGGGGGGGGGTGGGGGGGGGGGGGGGTGGGGGGGGGGGGGGGTGGGGGGGGGGGGGGGTGGGGGGGGGGGGGGGTGGGGGGGGGGGGGGGTGGGGGGGGGGGGGGGTGGGGGGGGGGGGGGGTGGGGGGGGGGGGGGGTGGGGGGGGGGGGGGGTGGGGGGGGGGGGGGGTGGGGGGGGGGGGGGGTGGGGGGGGGGGGGGGTGGGGGGGGGGGGGGGTGGGGGGGGGGGGGGGTGGGGGGGGGGGGGGGTGGGGGGGGGGGGGGGTGGGGGGGGGGGGGGGTGGGGGGGGGGGGGGGTGGGGGGGGGGGGGGGTGGGGGGGGGGGGGGGTGGGGGGGGGGGGGGGTGGGGGGGGGGGGGGGTGGGGGGGGGGGGGGGTGGGGGGGGGGGGGGGTGGGGGGGGGGGGGGGTGGGGGGGGGGGGGGGTGGGGGGGGGGGGGGGTGGGGGGGGGGGGGGGTGGGGGGGGGGGGGGGTGGGGGGGGGGGGGGGTGGGGGGGGGGGGGGGTGGGGGGGGGGGGGGGTGGGGGGGGGGGGGGGTGGGGGGGGGGGGGGGTGGGGGGGGGGGGGGGTGGGGGGGGGGGGGGGTGGGGGGGGGGGGGGGTGGGGGGGGGGGGGGGTGGGGGGGGGGGGGGGTGGGGGGGGGGGGGGGTGGGGGGGGGGGGGGGTGGGGGGGGGGGGGGGTGGGGGGGGGGGGGGGTGGGGGGGGGGGGGGGTGGGGGGGGGGGGGGGTGGGGGGGGGGGGGGGTGGGGGGGGGGGGGGGTGGGGGGGGGGGGGGGTGGGGGGGGGGGGGGGTGGGGGGGGGGGGGGGTGGGGGGGGGGGGGGGTGGGGGGGGGGGGGGGTGGGGGGGGGGGGGGGTGGGGGGGGGGGGGGGTGGGGGGGGGGGGGGGTGGGGGGGGGGGGGGGTGGGGGGGGGGGGGGGTGGGGGGGGGGGGGGGTGGGGGGGGGGGGGGGTGGGGGGGGGGGGGGGTGGGGGGGGGGGGGGGTGGGGGGGGGGGGGGGTGGGGGGGGGGGGGGGTGGGGGGGGGGGGGGGTGGGGGGGGGGGGGGGTGGGGGGGGGGGGGGGTGGGGGGGGGGGGGGGTGGGGGGGGGGGGGGGTGGGGGGGGGGGGGGGTGGGGGGGGGGGGGGGTGGGGGGGGGGGGGGGTGGGGGGGGGGGGGGGTGGGGGGGGGGGGGGGTGGGGGGGGGGGGGGGTGGGGGGGGGGGGGGGTGGGGGGGGGGGGGGGTGGGGGGGGGGGGGGGTGGGGGGGGGGGGGGGTGGGGGGGGGGGGGGGTGGGGGGGGGGGGGGGTGGGGGGGGGGGGGGGTGGGGGGGGGGGGGGGTGGGGGGGGGGGGGGGTGGGGGGGGGGGGGGGTGGGGGGGGGGGGGGGTGGGGGGGGGGGGGGGTGGGGGGGGGGGGGGGTGGGGGGGGGGGGGGGTGGGGGGGGGGGGGGGTGGGGGGGGGGGGGGGTGGGGGGGGGGGGGGGTGGGGGGGGGGGGGGGTGGGGGGGGGGGGGGGTGGGGGGGGGGGGGGGTGGGGGGGGGGGGGGGTGGGGGGGGGGGGGGGTGGGGGGGGGGGGGGGTGGGGGGGGGGGGGGGTGGGGGGGGGGGGGGGTGGGGGGGGGGGGGGGTGGGGGGGGGGGGGGGTGGGGGGGGGGGGGGGTGGGGGGGGGGGGGGGTGGGGGGGGGGGGGGGTGGGGGGGGGGGGGGGTGGGGGGGGGGGGGGGTGGGGGGGGGGGGGGGTGGGGGGGGGGGGGGGTGGGGGGGGGGGGGGGTGGGGGGGGGGGGGGGTGGGGGGGGGGGGGGGTGGGGGGGGGGGGGGGTGGGGGGGGGGGGGGGTGGGGGGGGGGGGGGGTGGGGGGGGGGGGGGGTGGGGGGGGGGGGGGGTGGGGGGGGGGGGGGGTGGGGGGGGGGGGGGGTGGGGGGGGGGGGGGGTGGGGGGGGGGGGGGGTGGGGGGGGGGGGGGGTGGGGGGGGGGGGGGGTGGGGGGGGGGGGGGGTGGGGGGGGGGGGGGGTGGGGGGGGGGGGGGGTGGGGGGGGGGGGGGGTGGGGGGGGGGGGGGGTGGGGGGGGGGGGGGGTGGGGGGGGGGGGGGGTGGGGGGGGGGGGGGGTGGGGGGGGGGGGGGGTGGGGGGGGGGGGGGGTGGGGGGGGGGGGGGGTGGGGGGGGGGGGGGGTGGGGGGGGGGGGGGGTGGGGGGGGGGGGGGGTGGGGGGGGGGGGGGGTGGGGGGGGGGGGGGGTGGGGGGGGGGGGGGGTGGGGGGGGGGGGGGGTGGGGGGGGGGGGGGGTGGGGGGGGGGGGGGGTGGGGGGGGGGGGGGGTGGGGGGGGGGGGGGGTGGGGGGGGGGGGGGGTGGGGGGGGGGGGGGGTGGGGGGGGGGGGGGGTGGGGGGGGGGGGGGGTGGGGGGGGGGGGGGGTGGGGGGGGGGGGGGGTGGGGGGGGGGGGGGGTGGGGGGGGGGGGGGGTGGGGGGGGGGGGGGGTGGGGGGGGGGGGGGGTGGGGGGGGGGGGGGGTGGGGGGGGGGGGGGGTGGGGGGGGGGGGGGGTGGGGGGGGGGGGGGGTGGGGGGGGGGGGGGGTGGGGGGGGGGGGGGGTGGGGGGGGGGGGGGGTGGGGGGGGGGGGGGGTGGGGGGGGGGGGGGGTGGGGGGGGGGGGGGGTGGGGGGGGGGGGGGGTGGGGGGGGGGGGGGGTGGGGGGGGGGGGGGGTGGGGGGGGGGGGGGGTGGGGGGGGGGGGGGGTGGGGGGGGGGGGGGGTGGGGGGGGGGGGGGGTGGGGGGGGGGGGGGGTGGGGGGGGGGGGGGGTGGGGGGGGGGGGGGGTGGGGGGGGGGGGGGGTGGGGGGGGGGGGGGGTGGGGGGGGGGGGGGGTGGGGGGGGGGGGGGGTGGGGGGGGGGGGGGGTGGGGGGGGGGGGGGGTGGGGGGGGGGGGGGGTGGGGGGGGGGGGGGGTGGGGGGGGGGGGGGGTGGGGGGGGGGGGGGGTGGGGGGGGGGGGGGGTGGGGGGGGGGGGGGGTGGGGGGGGGGGGGGGTGGGGGGGGGGGGGGGTGGGGGGGGGGGGGGGTGGGGGGGGGGGGGGGTGGGGGGGGGGGGGGGTGGGGGGGGGGGGGGGTGGGGGGGGGGGGGGGTGGGGGGGGGGGGGGGTGGGGGGGGGGGGGGGTGGGGGGGGGGGGGGGTGGGGGGGGGGGGGGGTGGGGGGGGGGGGGGGTGGGGGGGGGGGGGGGTGGGGGGGGGGGGGGGTGGGGGGGGGGGGGGGTGGGGGGGGGGGGGGGTGGGGGGGGGGGGGGGTGGGGGGGGGGGGGGGTGGGGGGGGGGGGGGGTGGGGGGGGGGGGGGGTGGGGGGGGGGGGGGGTGGGGGGGGGGGGGGGTGGGGGGGGGGGGGGGTGGGGGGGGGGGGGGGTGGGGGGGGGGGGGGGTGGGGGGGGGGGGGGGTGGGGGGGGGGGGGGGTGGGGGGGGGGGGGGGTGGGGGGGGGGGGGGGTGGGGGGGGGGGGGGGTGGGGGGGGGGGGGGGTGGGGGGGGGGGGGGGTGGGGGGGGGGGGGGGTGGGGGGGGGGGGGGGTGGGGGGGGGGGGGGGTGGGGGGGGGGGGGGGTGGGGGGGGGGGGGGGTGGGGGGGGGGGGGGGTGGGGGGGGGGGGGGGTGGGGGGGGGGGGGGGTGGGGGGGGGGGGGGGTGGGGGGGGGGGGGGGTGGGGGGGGGGGGGGGTGGGGGGGGGGGGGGGTGGGGGGGGGGGGGGGTGGGGGGGGGGGGGGGTGGGGGGGGGGGGGGGTGGGGGGGGGGGGGGGTGGGGGGGGGGGGGGGTGGGGGGGGGGGGGGGTGGGGGGGGGGGGGGGTGGGGGGGGGGGGGGGTGGGGGGGGGGGGGGGTGGGGGGGGGGGGGGGTGGGGGGGGGGGGGGGTGGGGGGGGGGGGGGGTGGGGGGGGGGGGGGGTGGGGGGGGGGGGGGGTGGGGGGGGGGGGGGGTGGGGGGGGGGGGGGGTGGGGGGGGGGGGGGGTGGGGGGGGGGGGGGGTGGGGGGGGGGGGGGGTGGGGGGGGGGGGGGGTGGGGGGGGGGGGGGGTGGGGGGGGGGGGGGGTGGGGGGGGGGGGGGGTGGGGGGGGGGGGGGGTGGGGGGGGGGGGGGGTGGGGGGGGGGGGGGGTGGGGGGGGGGGGGGGTGGGGGGGGGGGGGGGTGGGGGGGGGGGGGGGTGGGGGGGGGGGGGGGTGGGGGGGGGGGGGGGTGGGGGGGGGGGGGGGTGGGGGGGGGGGGGGGTGGGGGGGGGGGGGGGTGGGGGGGGGGGGGGGTGGGGGGGGGGGGGGGTGGGGGGGGGGGGGGGTGGGGGGGGGGGGGGGTGGGGGGGGGGGGGGGTGGGGGGGGGGGGGGGTGGGGGGGGGGGGGGGTGGGGGGGGGGGGGGGTGGGGGGGGGGGGGGGTGGGGGGGGGGGGGGGTGGGGGGGGGGGGGGGTGGGGGGGGGGGGGGGTGGGGGGGGGGGGGGGTGGGGGGGGGGGGGGGTGGGGGGGGGGGGGGGTGGGGGGGGGGGGGGGTGGGGGGGGGGGGGGGTGGGGGGGGGGGGGGGTGGGGGGGGGGGGGGGTGGGGGGGGGGGGGGGTGGGGGGGGGGGGGGGTGGGGGGGGGGGGGGGTGGGGGGGGGGGGGGGTGGGGGGGGGGGGGGGTGGGGGGGGGGGGGGGTGGGGGGGGGGGGGGGTGGGGGGGGGGGGGGGTGGGGGGGGGGGGGGGTGGGGGGGGGGGGGGGTGGGGGGGGGGGGGGGTGGGGGGGGGGGGGGGTGGGGGGGGGGGGGGGTGGGGGGGGGGGGGGGTGGGGGGGGGGGGGGGTGGGGGGGGGGGGGGGTGGGGGGGGGGGGGGGTGGGGGGGGGGGGGGGTGGGGGGGGGGGGGGGTGGGGGGGGGGGGGGGTGGGGGGGGGGGGGGGTGGGGGGGGGGGGGGGTGGGGGGGGGGGGGGGTGGGGGGGGGGGGGGGTGGGGGGGGGGGGGGGTGGGGGGGGGGGGGGGTGGGGGGGGGGGGGGGTGGGGGGGGGGGGGGGTGGGGGGGGGGGGGGGTGGGGGGGGGGGGGGGTGGGGGGGGGGGGGGGTGGGGGGGGGGGGGGGTGGGGGGGGGGGGGGGTGGGGGGGGGGGGGGGTGGGGGGGGGGGGGGGTGGGGGGGGGGGGGGGTGGGGGGGGGGGGGGGTGGGGGGGGGGGGGGGTGGGGGGGGGGGGGGGTGGGGGGGGGGGGGGGTGGGGGGGGGGGGGGGTGGGGGGGGGGGGGGGTGGGGGGGGGGGGGGGTGGGGGGGGGGGGGGGTGGGGGGGGGGGGGGGTGGGGGGGGGGGGGGGTGGGGGGGGGGGGGGGTGGGGGGGGGGGGGGGTGGGGGGGGGGGGGGGTGGGGGGGGGGGGGGGTGGGGGGGGGGGGGGGTGGGGGGGGGGGGGGGTGGGGGGGGGGGGGGGTGGGGGGGGGGGGGGGTGGGGGGGGGGGGGGGTGGGGGGGGGGGGGGGTGGGGGGGGGGGGGGGTGGGGGGGGGGGGGGGTGGGGGGGGGGGGGGGTGGGGGGGGGGGGGGGTGGGGGGGGGGGGGGGTGGGGGGGGGGGGGGGTGGGGGGGGGGGGGGGTGGGGGGGGGGGGGGGTGGGGGGGGGGGGGGGTGGGGGGGGGGGGGGGTGGGGGGGGGGGGGGGTGGGGGGGGGGGGGGGTGGGGGGGGGGGGGGGTGGGGGGGGGGGGGGGTGGGGGGGGGGGGGGGTGGGGGGGGGGGGGGGTGGGGGGGGGGGGGGGTGGGGGGGGGGGGGGGTGGGGGGGGGGGGGGGTGGGGGGGGGGGGGGGTGGGGGGGGGGGGGGGTGGGGGGGGGGGGGGGTGGGGGGGGGGGGGGGTGGGGGGGGGGGGGGGTGGGGGGGGGGGGGGGTGGGGGGGGGGGGGGGTGGGGGGGGGGGGGGGTGGGGGGGGGGGGGGGTGGGGGGGGGGGGGGGTGGGGGGGGGGGGGGGTGGGGGGGGGGGGGGGTGGGGGGGGGGGGGGGTGGGGGGGGGGGGGGGTGGGGGGGGGGGGGGGTGGGGGGGGGGGGGGGTGGGGGGGGGGGGGGGTGGGGGGGGGGGGGGGTGGGGGGGGGGGGGGGTGGGGGGGGGGGGGGGTGGGGGGGGGGGGGGGTGGGGGGGGGGGGGGGTGGGGGGGGGGGGGGGTGGGGGGGGGGGGGGGTGGGGGGGGGGGGGGGTGGGGGGGGGGGGGGGTGGGGGGGGGGGGGGGTGGGGGGGGGGGGGGGTGGGGGGGGGGGGGGGTGGGGGGGGGGGGGGGTGGGGGGGGGGGGGGGTGGGGGGGGGGGGGGGTGGGGGGGGGGGGGGGTGGGGGGGGGGGGGGGTGGGGGGGGGGGGGGGTGGGGGGGGGGGGGGGTGGGGGGGGGGGGGGGTGGGGGGGGGGGGGGGTGGGGGGGGGGGGGGGTGGGGGGGGGGGGGGGTGGGGGGGGGGGGGGGTGGGGGGGGGGGGGGGTGGGGGGGGGGGGGGGTGGGGGGGGGGGGGGGTGGGGGGGGGGGGGGGTGGGGGGGGGGGGGGGTGGGGGGGGGGGGGGGTGGGGGGGGGGGGGGGTGGGGGGGGGGGGGGGTGGGGGGGGGGGGGGGTGGGGGGGGGGGGGGGTGGGGGGGGGGGGGGGTGGGGGGGGGGGGGGGTGGGGGGGGGGGGGGGTGGGGGGGGGGGGGGGTGGGGGGGGGGGGGGGTGGGGGGGGGGGGGGGTGGGGGGGGGGGGGGGTGGGGGGGGGGGGGGGTGGGGGGGGGGGGGGGTGGGGGGGGGGGGGGGTGGGGGGGGGGGGGGGTGGGGGGGGGGGGGGGTGGGGGGGGGGGGGGGTGGGGGGGGGGGGGGGTGGGGGGGGGGGGGGGTGGGGGGGGGGGGGGGTGGGGGGGGGGGGGGGTGGGGGGGGGGGGGGGTGGGGGGGGGGGGGGGTGGGGGGGGGGGGGGGTGGGGGGGGGGGGGGGTGGGGGGGGGGGGGGGTGGGGGGGGGGGGGGGTGGGGGGGGGGGGGGGTGGGGGGGGGGGGGGGTGGGGGGGGGGGGGGGTGGGGGGGGGGGGGGGTGGGGGGGGGGGGGGGTGGGGGGGGGGGGGGGTGGGGGGGGGGGGGGGTGGGGGGGGGGGGGGGTGGGGGGGGGGGGGGGTGGGGGGGGGGGGGGGTGGGGGGGGGGGGGGGTGGGGGGGGGGGGGGGTGGGGGGGGGGGGGGGTGGGGGGGGGGGGGGGTGGGGGGGGGGGGGGGTGGGGGGGGGGGGGGGTGGGGGGGGGGGGGGGTGGGGGGGGGGGGGGGTGGGGGGGGGGGGGGGTGGGGGGGGGGGGGGGTGGGGGGGGGGGGGGGTGGGGGGGGGGGGGGGTGGGGGGGGGGGGGGGTGGGGGGGGGGGGGGGTGGGGGGGGGGGGGGGTGGGGGGGGGGGGGGGTGGGGGGGGGGGGGGGTGGGGGGGGGGGGGGGTGGGGGGGGGGGGGGGTGGGGGGGGGGGGGGGTGGGGGGGGGGGGGGGTGGGGGGGGGGGGGGGTGGGGGGGGGGGGGGGTGGGGGGGGGGGGGGGTGGGGGGGGGGGGGGGTGGGGGGGGGGGGGGGTGGGGGGGGGGGGGGGTGGGGGGGGGGGGGGGTGGGGGGGGGGGGGGGTGGGGGGGGGGGGGGGTGGGGGGGGGGGGGGGTGGGGGGGGGGGGGGGTGGGGGGGGGGGGGGGTGGGGGGGGGGGGGGGTGGGGGGGGGGGGGGGTGGGGGGGGGGGGGGGTGGGGGGGGGGGGGGGTGGGGGGGGGGGGGGGTGGGGGGGGGGGGGGGTGGGGGGGGGGGGGGGTGGGGGGGGGGGGGGGTGGGGGGGGGGGGGGGTGGGGGGGGGGGGGGGTGGGGGGGGGGGGGGGTGGGGGGGGGGGGGGGTGGGGGGGGGGGGGGGTGGGGGGGGGGGGGGGTGGGGGGGGGGGGGGGTGGGGGGGGGGGGGGGTGGGGGGGGGGGGGGGTGGGGGGGGGGGGGGGTGGGGGGGGGGGGGGGTGGGGGGGGGGGGGGGTGGGGGGGGGGGGGGGTGGGGGGGGGGGGGGGTGGGGGGGGGGGGGGGTGGGGGGGGGGGGGGGTGGGGGGGGGGGGGGGTGGGGGGGGGGGGGGGTGGGGGGGGGGGGGGGTGGGGGGGGGGGGGGGTGGGGGGGGGGGGGGGTGGGGGGGGGGGGGGGTGGGGGGGGGGGGGGGTGGGGGGGGGGGGGGGTGGGGGGGGGGGGGGGTGGGGGGGGGGGGGGGTGGGGGGGGGGGGGGGTGGGGGGGGGGGGGGGTGGGGGGGGGGGTGAGTGGGGGGGGGGGGGGGGGGGGGGGGGGGGGGGGCGGGGGGGGGGGGGGAGGGGGGGGGGGGGGGGGTGGGGGGAGGGGGGAGGGGGGGTGGGGGGGGGGGGGGGGGGGGGGGGGGGGGGGGGGGGGAGGGGGGCGGGGGGGGCGGGGGGGGCGGGGGGTGGCGGGCGGGTGGGGCCGGGGGGGGGGGGGGGGGGGGGGGTAGGGGTCTGGCGGTGGGGGGAGGTGGGGGGGGGGGGGGGCCCCCCTCACAACAAACACCCTGTGGAGGTGGAAGGGGCTGAGAGTTCGGTGGTGCTGTGACTAGCCCAAGGTCACCCAGCTGGCGTGTGTGGGAGTGCACAGGCTAATCTGAATTCCCCAGATAAGCCTCCACAGCTCAGGCGGCAGAGCTGAATGAAACCCGGTTCCTCCAGATTAGATACACGAGCTCTTAACCTCCTACGCCACTGCTGCTTACAGGGTGTTTGTTGTGAGGGGGGAAGGGAAAGGAGTTTGTAAGCCCCCTTGAGTCTCCTACAGGAAAGAAAGGGGACATAAATCCAACTCTTCTTCTTCTTCTTCAAATCCCAGTGAGCAGGGGTGGACTAAAATGAATAATAAACCAGGCAGGCGGGGTCAGCATCACATGATACTACTTTTTAGACACAACATCACATTGAAAAACACCCTAAAAACTGCCTTTAAATAAAAAGTCACAGAATCGCCTCCAAAAGAGCAGGAGCACACGATTGGGACAGAAGCCAACATTTAGGAAGCAAGGCATGAAGGTACCAAATGCCCCCCTTTCTGATTCTCTTCAAGGGTACACTGCCCCTGAACACAGAGGCTCCATTAGGGACACATTTCAGATCTGCCCTCTTCAATTGACCACTTATGATCACCGCTTTGCAGGCACTCCGACCCTGTAAAAATAAATTCAACAACTCCTCAAAGACTCCTCAAAGACCCCGCCCCGCCCCTCCCCTCCCCCCTCCCCCCTCCCCCCTCCCCTCCCCTCCAGCAGGGAAAGAAAAGAGCCCCCCTCCTATCCATACCTTCAGCAACTCATACAGGTTCACTGCCGCCATTTTCCCGCCAGGATGTATAAGCCCTGCTCCTGCTCCAACTTTATTGGCCGCAGACTTGCCACTTTTGACCAATAGCGCGGAGCGGAACGCGAGCCTCTCCTTTGAAGCTGGGGGCGGGGTACCTAGGCAACGGAGGCGGGGATTCCGGGCGGCAAGATTCAATGGGCATTTTATTTTTTTCCCCAGGGTTGCAATTAATCTTCGGCGCTTGTTTTTGAATGCGCTGATGTTTGGGAAAGAGGCGAGGCGGGAATAAAGTGAACCAGGGTTGCGCTTGAAAGTGGAAGCAAAATAAACAAATGCATTTAGTTAATGAACAATAAACCGATCTGTTGCATTTGAAAACGTAATCCTGCAATGCCATCTGCTGGCTGGAGAAACTGCAAAACCTGGGAGGGACTCAAATAGTTCACAACGCGAAGAAGAAGAGTTTGGATTTCTATCCCCCCTTTCTCTCCTGCAGGAGACTCAAAGGGGCTGACAATCTCCTTGCCCTTCCCCCCTCACAACAAACACCCTGTGAGGTGGGTGGGGCTGAGAGAGCTCCGAGAAGCTGTGACTAGCCCAAGGTCACCCAGCTGGCGTGCGTGGGAGTGTGCAGGCTAATCTGAATTCCCCAGATAAGCCTCCACAGCTCAGGCGGCAGAGCTGGGAATCAAACCCGGTTCCTCCAGATTAGATACACGAGCTCTTAACCTCCTATGCCACTGCTGCTCCTACACCACTGCTGCTCCGAAGAGTGTGGAAGTCTGCTCTGTGTGTCTGGCAGTGGTGCAGGTAATTGCTTGCTGTAAAGACGCGGGTCTCTCGCAGGGGCGTAAGGAGGCAAACTGTAGCCCTGGGCAAAACCTGAGTTGTATGCCCCCCCACGGGCGGCCATTCCACCACGACCAAAATTTTTTTTGCACCGGGACATTGGTGCCTGCAGGGGGTGCATTTTTAGACATATCAGCACCAAAATTTCAGCGTATTATCAGGAGACTGTCCTTATACTACCCCCCAGGTTTGGTTCAAGGAGTCCAAAGTTATGGACCCTCAAAACTGTAGTCCCCGTCTCCCATTAGCCCCCATTGGAAGCAATGGGGGATGGGGGCACCCCCTTTGGGAGTCCATAACTTTGGACTCCCTGAACCTAACCGCACTAAACTTGAGGGGTAGCATAAGGACAGTCTCCTGATGATACGCTGAAATTTTGGTGCCGCTAGCCCAGGGGTAGGGAACCTGCGGCTCGAGAACCGCATGCGGCTCTTCTGCCCTTGCACTGTGGCTCCACGAGCCGAGCCGCTGGCCCCATCCTTGCCAGCCCTGCAAGCAGCAGGGTAGGCGCACCAACTGCCCACGGTCAGCTGGGCCGCGCCGCGGGCTTCCCCTCTCGCCCGCCCCGTTGGAGCGGGGCAGGCACTTTCCTGGTGGCCAGTGAGGCCCAGCCGCCGGCTTCATCCTTGCCCACCCTGCAGACAGCAGGGCGGGCACATCCATGTGCTTCTCAGAATGAGAGGAGTAAAAGGTTAAAAAAACCCAATATATACAGTGTTATCTTTATTTTAAATGTCAAAAATTATTTGCAGCTCCAAGTGTTTTCTTTTCCCGTGGAAAACGGGTCCAAATGGCTCTTTGAGTGTTAAAGGTTCCCGACCCCTGACCTAGAAGAAGAAGAGTTTGGATTTATATCCCCCCTTTCTCTCCTGCAGGAGACTCAAAGGGGCTGACAATCTCCTTGCCCTTCCCCCCTCACAACAAACACCCTGTGAGGTGGGTGGGGCTGAGAGAGCTCCGAGAAGCTGTGACTAGCCCCAGGTCACCCAGCTGGCGTGTGTGGGAGTGCACAGGCTAATCTGAATCTCCCAGATAAGCCTCCACAGCTCAGGCGGCAGAGCTGGGAATCAAACCCGGTTCCTCCAGATTAGATACACGAGCTCTTAACCTCCTATGCCACAGCTTGGCTCTGCAGTGACCTCTCCCTGCAGTGATGGCTTCAATGGAAGGGAGGTGGGTATTTCCAGGTGCAGATCAGTCCCACCTGCATCAAGGTGGATCCCATATGTGATGGCCAACAAAGTGAAGGAGAAAGGGCTGGGCCTCTACAGTGGTAAGTTGGAACACCTGGAAAGTTCTGGGATTGGATTTGAAGGGGGAAAATCCCTGTGAAAGCTGAAAACCATGGGGAAATTTGACTGTGAAGCAAACAGCCACAGAGTAAGTAGTGTATGCATACATGGCCAAAGATCCCTTCAGAAACAAAGAGCTTTGACTCTTGAAAGCTTATACCCCAGAAACTCTGGAAATCTTTTTAGTCAGCAAGGTGCTCCTGGATTTGAATACAGTTCTTCTACTTCAGATCAACAGGGCAACCCTCTACAACTTTGCAGCTAAGTGCTCTAATGGACTTTCTAGTCTGGCTTTTGTAGACCAGCTGAGATCTTTCTGGTTTGGGACAGACCTTCTTGTTATCAGCCTTCTAGTTCTAATTTTGTGTCGCTTCTGTAACTGCTCTCTTAAACATCAGTCTGTGGGCAGCTTGGTCTGATCTAGAACAGGGGTAGGGAACCTTTAACACTCAAAGAGCCATTTGGACCCGTTTTCCACGGGAAAAGGAAACACTTGGAGCCGCAAATAATTTTTGACATTTAAAATAAAGATAACACTGTATATATTGGGGTTTTTTTACCTTTTACTCCGCTCATTCTGAGAAGCGCATGGATGCGTCCGCCCTGCTGCTTGCAGGGCGGGCAAGGATGGGGCCAGCAGCTTGGCCTCGCCGGCTGCCAGGAAAGCGCCCGCCCTGCTCCAATGGGGCAGGCAAGAAGGGAAGCCCGCGGCGTGGCCCAGCCGGCCGCGGGCAGTTGGTGCGCCCACCCTGCTGCCTGCAGGGCGGGCAAGGATGGGGCCGGCGGCTCGGCTCGTGGAGCCGCAGTGCAAGGGCAGAAGAGCCGCATGTGGCTCTCGAGCCGCAGGTTCCCTACCCTTGATCTAGAAGGACGGTTTGGTTCTTAGCCAATTTGATCTAAAAGGACAGCTTGGCTCTGAGCTATGTTACTGCAGCCTGGGCAACCATCAACATTGAAGCCACAAAATTACATTGTGAATAAAAGAAAGGTTTTTTTTGCGGTCAAACAGAGTTTTGTTCAGCAGGAGAGAGAAGCACCAGGCAGGGCACAAGGCCAAGCACCGGACTCGGAGAAATACAGACTTCTTAGAGGATTTTGGGTGGTTACAACAGTGGTAAAGTTATACATAATAAAACACATGATCAAACATATGCCCATCAGGGGCCATCAAGGACCATTAAGGTCCATCAGAGTTCTTCCTCTGAGACAACTTGGCCTTATTTTTCACCAGGAAACACCTCTGTATAGCCATCTTTATGATAACACAGATGTCCGCCTGCTGGCTGTTACACATATTCATCTTGACGTTCTGCCCTGCATCTGACTATAATGGGGCATTTTGAAACTGCTGCCTTGGGAGAGACTTTAGTATGGCTCAGCGGTTTAAACTATTCCTTTGTGATTTTCCTTAAACTAGGAAGACATTCTTTAACTGAGTTTCTGTTATCAGCTGCTGGCTTTCCTGTGTGTGTGTGTGGTAATCATTTGGGAGGCTATGTCAAATGCAAAGAGGTTTGCCTGACATTAAGTACCTGCAGCCTGTTTCTCTGTGTCCACCCCCCTTTGGTATAATCTTATGTTCCAGCCAGCTTGCAGTTCAGACAATGCATTCAGAGAATTGTGTATTTTACAGAAGGAAAGGAACCTTTTACAGAAAACCAAATAAAATACATTACAAATAAGGCCTAAATTCTACTAACATTATATGTCTACCTAAAATCATATTTAAACAAAATCATTTCTATTCATCCCTCTGTCTACAGCTGTGAAGGAGGCTATGAGCATGGGCTTCCAGTGGGTCTCCAGGTGGGGTGAGCCCAGCTGAGGTAGACAGTGATTCTGACATCATTCCAAAGAACAATGACACCTTCACAGGTCAGAGGTTGGCAGCTGCACTGGGGCTTCTGGCAGGACAGGTAAGACGAGCTCTCCCTGCACTGGCGGCTTCAGTGGAAGGGAGGTCGGTTTAGTAACTGTTTTCACTTATTTCCAGGGGCAGATCAGTCCCACCTGCATCAAGGTGGATCCCTCATGTGATGGCCCACAAAGTGAAGGCGGAAGGGCCCGGCCTCTACAGTGGTAAGTCGGAAACCCTGGAAAGTTCTGGGATTGGATATCTTTCAAATTTTATTTTATTAGGTTGATACCCCACCCATTCCCACCCAAAACCGAGCTCAGGGTAGCTTACAAAAGTTTGAAACATTAAATAATACAACAAAACTTTACAATAGACTAATAATAACACAAAAACCTAACTTTATCTAGCCATGACAGGCAATGGATTTGGGCGTCTTAGTTGATAGTTCCATGGGAATGTCCTCAATGCATGGCAGCTGTGAAAAAGGCAAACTCTATGCTGGGGATAATTAGGAAAGGAGTTGATAATAAAACTGCAAGGATTGTCATGCCCTTATATAAAGCCGTGGTGCGACCGCACTTGGAGTACTGTGTTCAGTTCTGGTCACCACATCTCAAAAAAGGATATCGAAGAGATAGAAAAAGTGCAGAGAAGGGCAACGGAGGATTATTTGAAGCGATCATACCACCTTCCTGATGAGGAGAGGCTACAGCGTTTGGGACTCCTCCTTTTTTTTTTAGTTTGGAGAGGAGACGCCTGAGGGGGGATATGATTGAAGTCTATAAAATTATGCATGGGGTAGAAAATGTTGACAGAGAGAAATTTTTCTCTCTTTCTCACAATACTAGAACCAGGGGGCATTCATTGAAAATGCTGGGGGGAAGAATTAGGACTAATAAAAGGAGACACTTCTTCACGCAACGTGTGATTGGTGTTTGGAATATGCTGCCACAGGAGGTGGTGATGGCCACTAACCTGGATAACTTTAAAAAGGGCTTGGACAGATTTATGGAGGAGAAGTCAATCTATGGCTACCAATCTTGATCCTCCTTGATCTCAGATTGCAAATGCCTTAGCAGACCAGGTGCTCAGGAGCAGCAGCAGCAGAAGGCCATTGCTTTCACCTCCTGCCTGTGAGCTCCCAAAGGCACCTGGTGGGCCACTGCGAGTAGCAGAATGCTGGACTAGATGGACTCTGGTCTGATCCAGCTGGCTTGTTCTTATGTTCTTATGAAAAACCAGCAGCAGCCTATAATATACATCTCAACGTGGCCCTTTTACAAGGCGTCATGTGGGGAAGGACAGAACAAAGAGCAGGAAAAGTGTGGGGGAAGGGGCACAGTTAAATGTGCATGCATGTTGGTAATTGGTAACAGGTAGTCAGGAGACCGACAGGGTGGAATAAGCAGACAGCGGGTCACCTTAACCAAAAGCCTGGTGGAACCTCTCTATCTTGCAGGCCTATTAGAACTGATTAAGACTGGGCTCCATGAAGACCATTGCCTGGCTTGAGACTTCCAACTTTAGGAGGGCTTGAGACTTCCAACTTTAGGAGGGCTTGAGATTTCCAACTTTAGGAGGGCTTGAGACTTCCAACTTTAGGAGGGCTTGAGACTTCCAACTTTAGGAGGGCTTGAGACTTCCAACTTCAGGAGGGCTTGAGACTTCCAACTTCAGGAGGGCTTGAGACTTCCAACTTCAGGAGGGCTTGAGACTTCCAACTTCAGGAGGGCTTGAGACTTCCAACTTCAGGAGGGCTTGAGACTTCCAACTTCAGGAGGGCTTGAGACTTCCAACTTCAGGAGGGCTTGAGACTTCCAACTTTAGGAGGGCTTGAGATTTCCAACTTTAGGAGGGCTGGAGACTTCCAACTTTAGGAGGGCTGGAGACTTCCAACTTCAGGAGGGCTGGAGACTTCCAACTTTAGGAGGACTTGAGACTTCCAACTTCAGGAGGGCTTGAGATTTCCAACTTCAGGAGGGCTTGAGACTTCCAACTTTAGGAGGGCTTGAGACTTCCAACTTCAGGAGGGCTTGAGACTTTCAACTTCAGGAGGGCTTGAGATTTCCAACTTTAGGAAGGCTGGAGACTTCCAACTTTAGGAGGGCTTGAGACTTCCAACTTCAGGAAGGCTTGAGACTTCCAACTTCAGGAGGGCTTGAGACTTCTAACTTCAGGAGGGCTTGAGACTTCCAACTTCATGAGGGCTTGAGACTTCCAACTTCATGAGGGCTTGAGATTTCCAACTTTAGGAGGGCTTGAGACTTCCAACTTTAGGAGGGCTTGAGACTTTCAACTTTAGGAGGGATTGAGACTTCTCACTTTAGGAGGGCAAGCTTCCAACTTTAGGAGGGTTACAAGCTCTATATATACAGTCCTTGTTTTTTAGGCTTGGCTGGCCTCAAATTTTTCAGTACTTGACAAATACCAACAGTTTGCCTTGCTGCCGCTGCTACCCCACTGGGCCTGCTTGCTCCTGGGGGGGTGGGGGGAAGAGCAGGAGGGATTGGCCAAATGCACCCCCCAAGTGACACTTGAAAGTGGCACCTAGGTTGCCTACCCCCTCTGTCCCGCCCTATATAGATGCACCATTGGCCAGAAGTACAACTGCTTTCCAGATGACGGAGACCAGCACCTGGGGAAAAGCTGGCTGCTTTGGAAGGTGATTCGATGGCATTGCACTCCACTGAAGCCCCTCCCCAAGCCCCTCCCTCCCCAGGCTCCTCCCAGAAATCTCCAGGAATTCCCAACCCAGGGTTGGCAACCCTTGCTCTGAGGGAGAAACGACATGAAGGAGGCCTTATTTATCTGCCGTCCCAACACCTATTTCTATTAGAAGTAGCAACATCGGTCCAGTCCTTGTCCTCTGCCGACTGGGTTTTATCTAGCTGCGTTGCTTTCACTGGAGTGTGGTTTTGCATTGTAGATTTGCCAACCTCCAGGTAGGGTCTGGAGACCTTCCGGAATGACAGGTGATCCCCAGGCAACAGAAATCCCCATTCCCTAGGGGAAAAATGGCTACTCTAGAGCAGTGATGGCGAACCTTTTTGAGACCGAGTGCCCAAACTACAACCCAAAACCCACTTATTCATCGCAAAGTGCCAACATGGCAATTTAACCTGAATACTGAGGTTTAAGTTTAGAAAAAATGGTTGGCTCTGAGGCGTGTGTTACTCAGGAGTAAACTTGGTGGTAGTCGGTGGCTTTGCTTTGAAGCAACCGTGCAACTCTTCCAACGGGTGAATCACGACCCTAGGAGGGTTTACTCAGAAGCAAGCCCCATTGCCAGCAACCGAGCTTACTCCCAGGTAAAGGATCGTGCTTTAGTTCTTCGCATGAAAATCCGTGGGGCTTAACAGCGCTTAACAGGGACACCTACACTGCTTCCCCAAAACTAGGTCTTAGGTTTAATGCTAATAATCAAGCCCAGTGGCCCAGACCAGCCTAGATGTGTGTGTGGGGGAGAGGGGCGATTCCGTTTGCGCGTGCCCACAGAGAGGGCTCTGAGTGCCACCTCCGGCACCCGTGCCATAGGTTCGCCACCACTGCTCTAGAGTGTGGTTCTGTGACTTTATACCCCAGAGGTCTCCCCCAAAACAAGGAACCAAAAAGGCTCAGAAGTCTAATAAATATCCATTAAAATAGATTAAAATAGATATTAAAAATATTCTGAACAATAAAAAACTGTACATAAAAATCTCAATAGCAAATATACATCTATATTTAAAAACATGTAGATTATCACAATAATTCCCCAAACCCCTTCTTCCCCAAGCTCTATCACCAAATCTCCAGGAATTTCTCGAACCAGAGTGGGTAGCATCGTGACTGTGTGCAGCGTCTTTGGAAATTATAGTGTCCGGAAATAAAATTGAAGTGTGGAAGTTGCTTTTAAATGTTTGGAAGCCTACATTGCAAAAGCTTTGGGCAAAGGCATGTTCACCTGGCCTAGGCGAAGAGGGTGGCCGCAAATTCTCTAGAACAGGGGTAAGGAACCTTTAACACTCAAAGAGCCATTTGGACCCGTTTTCCACGGGAAAAGAAAACACTTGGAGCCGCAAATACTTTTTGACATTTAAAATAAAGATAACACTGTATATATTGGGTGTTTTTTAACCTTTTACTCCGCTCATTCTGAGACGCGCATGGATGCGTCCGCCCTGCTGCCTGCAGGGCGGGCAAGGATGGGGCCAGCAGCTCGGCCTCGCCGGCTGCCAGGAAAGCACCCGCCCCACTCAAACGGGGCGGGCAAGAGGAGAAGCCCGCAGCGTGGCCCAGCCGGCCACGGGCAGTTGGTGCGCCCGCCCTGCTGCCTGCAGGGTGGGCAAGGATGAAGCTGGCAGCTCAGCCTCACCAGCCGCCGGGAAGGCACCCACCCCATTCCAATGGGGTGGGTGAGAGGGGAAGCCCGCGGTGCAGCCCAGCCGGCTGTGGGCAGTTGGTGTGCCTGCCCTGCTGCCTGCAGGGCGGGCAAGGATGGGGCCGGCAGCTCGGCTCGGGGAGCCGCAGTGCAAGGGCAGAAGAGCCGCATGCGGCTCTCGAGCCGCAGGTTCCCTACCCCTGCTCTAGAAAGACTCCAGCTATTGCCCTGGGGCTCCATGTGATAGCGGAGCCAGAAGTGAATTTATTCCCCTTCTGGACTTTGTTCTGATTAAAGATTAGACTATGTTTATTTTCTGTGTTAGATAGGTAGAAGCCAACTGTATTAGATAGGAAGTGGGATTTATAGATGTCTTTTGATTCCGACTCAGTTCTTGTGAGAATTTTGCTGGAAGACCGAGTTTCTCTTATATCTCAGCAGGCAGCTAAATTTTGTATGCTGGCATATAGTAAGAGAAGAACCATGTTGGGACCAAGAGCCAGACCACATGAGGGTGACCGTAATAATGCTACAAGCTGATGATATTTTTTGTGTGGATTTCTGTATCGTGGATTTCTGTACAAATTCGATTTTTCTTTTGTTTATTGTTCCTCCTTTTTCTTGTTCTTCTCTACTCTTTTTTGCTGGCCTAATGGCCGTAATAAAACTGACTGACTGAGATGTCTTTTGTATTTTCTGTATTTGTGTATGCATGGAACCTCCTTGGCTCAAGACAGGGATTCCTCCCGGCTCCATTTGGGCCTGTCCCTTTCACGTGTAAAGGTCCTCAAGGGACACGAACAAAAGGAGATCCCGGGAGAAGCGCCTCGCCCTGCCTAATCCCGTCAGCAGGCAGATAAGGGGGCCATCGTCATCAAGCTCCCCGAACACCTGAGGGACCCTTTGTGTTTTCCCGCCAGTGCACACGTCATCGCCTCGCCCTACCTTGGCGCGCAATCCAAGAAGGAGATGCCCATCGAACTCTGATTGGTTCCCATGTATTGCAAATGCACGATTGGCTGCTTTGAATTTTGCTAATGAATGGTGGTGGGCTGTCTTGTATTCTCCCGGACTCCCGACGGGAGAAAGGGTATTTAAGATGTTGTAAAGCTGCTAGGCGGCGGAGTTGTTGTGTGGAACGGAGGTGCTGACGCTTAGGTCAGCTTCTCAATAAAACTTTCTTTCTTATTGTACTCGCCGTGTGGGGTCTTGTTTGGGTTCCCCTGCGCTGCCGAGAGCTGGGTATTGTGGGGTTAATAAAAGTTACCAGGCAGCGCGGTAACACATGGATATCTCCTAAGGCTATCCCGGCCAGAATCACAACAGAATGGCTGTTGTGGGTTTTCCAGGCTATGTGGCTGGGGTCTGATAGTATTTGCTGCTAACGTTGGGCCTGCATCTATGGCTGGCTGTGAGGGTCTGGTACTCCAAGAGTGGTCTGGTACTCTCAAGAGTGGTCCAAGAGCTTTATTAGAACTGTGTCAAGCCCCAACGGCCAGGTAGCTGAATCTGAGATCCAAGCTCCCTGGCCCCAGTATATACCTTAGGGTTACAGTTTGGTTCAATCCATAAAGCCCCCACCTTTGCATTCCCACAATATCAGCATGAGAAAGGACGGTAATATAGTTACATTGTTTTGGAAATAGACGAGTTATTCCCTGTGAAAGAAAGATTAAATGTACTCGGCAAGCTCTATTGAACTAGGTACATGCGAAACAAAAGACAGAAACCCCGTGGCCTTGGGGCAAGGAGGTAGCGAGCCCAGCTGCAGCTGAGCTGAGGACGTGCACGCTGGCAGGCCAAGGATGGCGCGGCCTGACCCTGGCAATACGAGACCCAACATGGTATAGTGGTTAAGAGCAGGTAGACTCTAACCTGGAGAACCAGGCTTGAGTGAGAAAGGGGGTCTCAATCCAAACTCCTCCTCCTCCTCCTCCCCCTGATAGCGGAGCCAGAAGAGAATCCCACTCCTGGATTATGTTCGAACTAAAGATTAGAAATTTGTCTTGTTTTTGTGTTAGCTAGGTAGAAACTAACTGTATTAGATAGGAAATAGGATTTGTAAGTTTCTTTGTATTTGTGACTGTGGCTGGAACCTTCCTTGGCTCCAAGGCAGAGAGCTTCATCTCCTCGGCCCACCTGGGCCTTCCATCCTATTCACGTGTGTAAAGGTTCCTTGATACACGCTGACAAAAGGAGCATTCCTCAGCTGAAGCGCCTCGCCCTGCCTAATCCCGTCAGCCGGCAGATAAGGAGGTTTTCGTCATCTCTCTCCGCTTCCTGACTTCGGACATCTGGGGAAGCCTTTGTGTTTTCCCGCCAGTGGATGCGTCATCGCCTCGCCCTACTCTGGCGCGAAACTCAAGAAGGGGATGCCTATCGGACTCTGATTGGTTCCTGCACGTTGCAAATGAATGATTGGTTGTTTTGAATTCTGTTAATGAATGGTGGTGGGTTGTCTTTCATTCTCCCGGGCTCCCGACGGGAGAAAGTGTACTTAAGGGGTTGTAAGGCTGCTAGGCAGCGCAGTTGTTGTGTGGAACGGAGGTGCTGGCACTTAGGTCAGCATCTCAATAAATCACCTTTTATTTATCCGAGCCGTGTCGGGTCTTGCTTGGGTTCCTGGGCGCTGCCGAGAGCGGGAATACTTCTGAGCAAGGAAAGTGTTACCTGAGCAGCGCGGTAACACCCCCATTGTCTTTCTAGCAGGTCTAGAGATCGGCCAACCGACCTACTTCTCAATCACAGTCAATGCCGTGGCTCCCAGCAAGGCCAAGCTGGACATCCACTTCCTTGGGCCAGGAAAGGGAGATGCTGTTCGGGATTCTGAAATAATACAGCACCACGACAGCACCTTTACTGTCAAGTATACCCCTATACAGCAGGTAAGTACGGACACAGGAGATGGGTGTGTAGCTAACTATCAACAGTGGCTGCTTTAAGTACTGGACCCCCTTCTGACCAGGGGTCCCCAACATTTTTGAGGGTGCAGGTGTAACCCTCATGCCCAGAATGGGTTGAACCAGTAAGGGGGTGGAGACTCAGAGCAGCAGAAAGGCTGCAGAGCTCTTTGGAGAAGACAAGGCTACCAGCCTCGGACCTTGATTTCTATAAGCCCTTAACACCTTGTTAAGGGTTTCTTTTTGTGGTTGTAATGGGTGAGAGTTCTCCTGGAAATCTTCATCATGTTGCATCCTGTTCATCAAGCCCTTGGAGTCTTCAGGAGCCAACCCACTTGCAACGAAGAATTGGACTTGGCAGTATCAGTAGACTGTAACTAGAAGGACTTGAAATGCAACCTGAACAGGACCTTGAATTGTAATGTTAAATGTTGATGTTTAATGTTATTTGTAAAGAGAAGTAAACTGTTTTGTTTAAATTTGGTTCTTTGCAACTCCTTCCAAGTACTGCCCCACAGAACCCACAAGCTGAGTTTACAAAGGCACCTCTGGAATTATTACAAGGCGAACTGGGCACAGCCAACTATGACTGCCACACGAGGCACAGCGAGCCACAAAATGGGTAGCTTTAAAAGGGCCTTGGAGAGATTTATGGAGGAGAAGTCGAACTGTGGCTACCAATCTTGATCCTCCTCGATCCAAGATTGCAAATGCCTTAGCAGGCCAGGTGCTCGGGAGCAGCAGCGGCAGCAGCAGAAGGCCCTTGCTTTCACATCCTGCCTGTTAGCTCCCAGAGGCATCTGGTGGGCCACTGCAAGGACTAGATGGGCCACTGCTGGACTAGATGGACTCTGGTCTGATCCAGCAGGCTCTTTCTTATGTTCTCATGAAGTCTCTTGTACTGTAGGGGCAGCTGCTGCCCAAGCAACATTTTTTAAAAATCCGCACTGCCCATAAAGATCTTGAGTGGCCCCTTGGAAGCCTTGCTGGGCGAAATCTCCACTTGGCTCTGCCCATCTTTCCAAAAACACTTAGAAACGAGCACCATGTTGGAGACCACCGGAAGAATACGGTACGGAACACAGAACCCCAGAAGTCCTTGCTATTCTGTCGTGGTTATGAAGGTTCCAACCTAGAGGTCTGCCCAATGTCTCCTTCTCTCTAAAAGGAAACACTTCTTCACGCAACGTGTGATTGGTGTTTGGAATATGCTGCCACAGGAGGTGGTGATGGCCACTAACCTGGATAGCTTTAAAAGGGGCTTGGACAGATTTATGGAGGAGAAGTCGATTTATGGCTACCAATCTTGATCCTCCTTGATCTGAGATTGCAAATGCCTTAACGGACCAGGTGATCGGGAGCAGCAGCCGCAGAAGGCCATTGCGTTCACATCCTACATGTGAGCTCCCCAAGGCACCTGGTGGGCCACTGCGAGTAGCAGAGAGCTGGACTAGATGGACTTTGGTCTGATCCAGCTGGCTTGTTCTTATGTTCTCTTGTAATGGAGGTAGGGTTGCCAGCTCCCTCAGGAGATTGCCAAATCTAGGTTGGGGTATGGCAGAGCAGAGATATGGCAGAGCCTTGCTCAGGACTTGTAAACTGAAGTCCATGACTTCCTTCATAGAAGAAGAGGAGGAGTTTGGATTTATACCTCACCTTTCTCTCCTGTAAGGAGACTCAAAGGGGCCTACAATCTCCTTTCCCTTCCCCCCCCCCCCAACAAACACCCTGTGAGGTGGGTGGGGCTGAGAGAGCTCAACTAACTGTGACTCATCCAAGGTCACCCAGGTGGCGTGTGCTGGGATGCGCAAGCTAATCTAGTTCACCAGATAAGCCTCCACTGCTCAAGTGGCAGAGCGGGGAATTTAACCCAGTACTCCAGATTAGAGTGCACCTGCTCTTAACCACTACACCATGCTAGAGTCAATCCATCTTCCTCTTTTCCTGCTCCCTTCAGCCTTTCCCAGCATTATTGTCTTGTCCAGAGACTGTTGTCTTCTCATTATGTGAACAAAGTACGCCAGCCCACGTTTGGTCATTTTAGCTTCTACAGAAAATTCCGGCTTAATTTGATCTAGAACAGGGGTAGGGAACCTTTAACACTCAAAGAGCCATTTGGACCCATTTTCCATGGGAAAAGAAAACACTTGGAGCCGCAAATTTTTTTTGACATTTAAAATAAAGATAACACTATATATATAGGGGTTTTTTTTACCTTTTACTCCACTCATTCTGAGAAGCACATAGATGCGCCCGCCCTGCTGCCTGCAGGGCGGGCAAGGATGAAGCCGGCGGCTCAGCCTTGCCAGCCGCCGGGAAAGTGCCCGTCCCACTCCAACGGGGCGGGCGAGAGGGGAAGCCCGCGGCGCAGCCCAGCCGACCGTGGGCAGTTGGTGTGCCCACCCTGCTGCCTGCAGGACGGGCAAGGATGGGGGCGGCGGCTCAGCTCGTGGAGCCACAGTGCAAGGGCAGAAGAGCCGCATGTGGCTCTCGAGCCGCAGGTTCCCTACCCCTGATCTAGAACCTACTGCTGCATGTTTTTGGTGGTCCAGGGTGTGTGTAAAACTCTCCTCCCACACCACATTTCAATGCATCAGTTTTCTTCCGGTCAGCTTTCTCCATTGTCCAGCTTTCTCAGTCACACATAGTAATGGGGAATACTATGGCATGCATTAACTTGATCTCGGTGCATCATTATACTTGAAGATCTTTTCTAGATTTTGGATTTAGAAGAGTTTGGGTTTATGTCCCCCCTTTCTCTCCTGTAAAGAGACTCAAAGAGACTTTCAGTCTCATTTTCTTCTCCCCCCACCCACAACAAACACCCTGTGAGGTAGGTGGGGCTGAGAAGAACTGAGAAGAGCTCCAAAGAACTGTGGCTAGCCCAAGGTCACCCAGCTGGCATGTGTGTTGGAGTGCACAAGCTAATCTAGTTCACCAGATAAGCCTCCACAGCTCAAGTGGCAGAGCAGGGAATCAAACCCGGTTCTCCAGATTAGGGGAAAGTGAGGATGGGGTATGAGTCTGAAATTGTGTGCATTGAGGAATGCTGCTGTAAATTTCGTTGTGCGTGCACAATGACAATAAATGCTTATGCTTATGCTAGGGTGTAGTGCTCTTAACCACTACACCACGCTGGCTCTCATTCTAGCTGCTTCATTGCTGCCCTTCCCAATCCTAACCTCCTTCTACGTTCTAGGTTGCATTACAGTGCTAGTCACTTAAATGTTGTCCCTTAAAGTACAGGTAATGGCAGTTCTTGTCTTTCTCAGGGGACCATCAGAGTGAGCGTAACCTATGGTGGAGACCAAATTCCCAAAAGTCCTTTTACTGTGGTTGTGATGCCTACCCTGGACCTGGGCAAGATCAAGATTTTTGGACTTCACGACAGTACGTATCTCAGTGACTTGATGGTTTAAGACAGGGATGTCCAACTCTGGCGATTCATGGACTACAATTCCCATCAGCCCCTGCTGGCATGGCCAATTGGGGCTGATGGGAATTGTAGCTCATGAACATCTGAAGCGCCAGAGTTGGGCACCCCTGGTTTAAGGCATGAATTTTCGACCGGTAACTGTACTTGATTGGGCTTATTTTAGCTGCAGTTTTCATGACAGACATCCATTCAGGCGAATAGCCCTCAAAGATGTAGTTCTACCCCCTTACACTTTTCTAGAAGGGCCGCTGCACCTTGCCCCAATCATCTCAGGTGGCGTTTTGATGAAAGTCTTCTGGCTCCTGGTTGGCCCTTGGATAGGAGACCACCAAGGAATACCAGGATCATTATGCTGAGTAAGGTAATGGCAAACTACCTTGCCTTGAAGACCCTACTGGGGTGCCACAAGTCAACTGTGACTTGACGGCACCTTACACACACACATTCTGGGTCCTTGACCTGACCAGTACCATGATACATTCACCATCCGCTAGGTTTGCCATGTAGGGGATTGTGGGCGGCGGCGTTGGGTTAAGTGTGTCAGATCCGATGGGGAACCTGGAGGTTTGTGGGTGGTGCCTGTTGAGGGCAGAATGCCTCAAAGTTCACCGCCAAAGCGTCCATTTTCTCCCGGGCAGCTGATCTTTGTCATCTTGAGATGTGCTGCGGCCCCTTGGTCGCCTTCTACTGTTTCTATCTCTGCAGTATCCTTTTTGATATCCGGCAACCAGAACGGTACCCAGTATTCCAAATGAGGCCAGGCCACAAATCTCTCCAGGGATTCCTGTTAATCTCTTGCTCTAAGTCTCGGACGTAGTCTGTGTCAGGCTCTCGAACGTGGAAATAACAGAGACCGTAGGAGAGTCCTAAAGCAGTTTATTTCTACAACGCATAGAGTAACAGAGAAAGCTGAATCTAAGCTCTCCCGCTTAGATCCAGCGATTATATCCTTCAATCCCCCCCCCCATTTGATTCCCACCAAATGTGTTTCACAAAGAGTATAACATTTGCACTACAGAGCTTCAAGAAATCTGGGAACGTTCGCACCTTTTCGCAGGAGGGCTGGCGCCAGGGAGGGGAGAGGGAAACCAGAAAGCATTTACAGGAAACATTTGCAATCCCCACACAGCAAGACATCTAAGCACTGACAGGCATGGATCTGACAGTCTGGTGCCTTAATTGTAAAAGTTGCAGACCGCCTGCATCTAGATGACTGTCTGATGCACAAAACCGTTCTTGCAGAGGTGGAAGTGGGCAAAGAGCTGATGTTCACCATCACATCCAAGGGGACTGGCGGTCAAGGCAAGGTGGTCGCCAAGATCGTGGGCCCCCCTAGCACACCAGTGCCCTGTAAAGTGGAACCGGGCCTCATCTCTGACAGTAGCCTGCTGAAGTTCATCCTCCCTGAAGAGGGACGGTACGAGGTGGATGTGACATACGATGGGGTACCTGTCCCAGGTAGCCCATTCCCCGTGGAAGCTGTACCTTCCAGCCAACCATTGAAGGTAAGATGGGTGGGTGGAATTAACTCCTTACTGCAGAGTAAGGGTGTGATTGGGTACACTGCCATTAGTGACTTGGGCCTGTATCGTATTTCCATGCGTAATGCTGTGGTTAAGAGCAAGTGCACTCTAATCTGGAGAACTGGGTTTGATTCCCCACTCTGCCACTTGAGCTACGGAGGCTTATCTGGTGAACCAGATTAGCTTGTGCACTCCAACCCATGCCAGCTGGGTGACCTTGGGCAAAGTCACAGTTCTTCAGAGCTCTCTCAGCCCCACCTACCTCACAGGGTGTTTGTTGTGAGTGGGGAAGGGAAAGGAGATTGTGTAGCCCTTTTGTGTCTCCTTACAGGAGAAAAGGGGAGGGGGGATATAAATCCAAACTCTTCTTTTTCTCTGCAACGTAGCTCATTTCTTCTCACACTTAGCACTTTCATTTGCAGACTCCCCGTGTTTTTCAAGGATTCCCACATTTGCAGCCTCAAAATGTTTTAAGTGAGTGACCTTTTAAAACGATTCTTGAGGCTGAAAGATTTTCTAAACAGTTTCATTTGCCTGTGAAGTCTCTTTAAGATGTACCCCGGGGGTGGGGCTTGAGGGAATGGGCCCCCGTCCCTGGCCTCCATGCCTATAAAGGCACATCTCCAGAGGCTGGCAGTCACTTCTGCTCTCCTCAGGCTCTGGGGAGGGCAGAAGCTGGACTGCGGGGAGGGAGGGAAGGAGGGAGGGGGGCAGGAGGGGCAGCACCCCACTCCCCATCTTTGGAGGCCGGCTCCTGCCCTCCCCAGGGCCTGGGAAGGGCAGAAGCCAGGAGGGGGGCAGGGCAGGGCACCATGCTTTTGGGCTCTTGGCCCCACCCACGTCACTCCCACGATGTGGGCGGGGCCGAGGGAGCCCGAAGACCAGTGTTCAGGCTTCCTTGGCCCCGGCCACATTGCTCAGTCACCGAATCAATCTGTTACCTAGCTTAACAGTATAAGAACCTTAAGTAGTAATAAGAACCATAAGTAGTAATGGGGAATATAACTCAGCTTGGCAGTGTGAGGGGCAGGCTAGGTGGGATCTTTTAGACAACTATACCAGAATTGGCTTTTTGCAAAACGTTCTCTACAGAGGAATACCACAAAAGAGACTCAAATTCAGTAGTTAAGTCAAGTCAAGTCAAGTATTTATTGTTTGAGCCATTCGGCCATTATAACTAAATGTTACAGAGATACATGCGAAAGTTAAAACAGTAATCCCTTAGTAGTTTAAAAAACAATTTAATTTAAATTATAAACAATAACTTAGTTTTTTACTATTAAAATATTTCAAATTATTAGTGTTCTCAATCTCTAAATTAAAATGCCCCATCAAATGCGCCATTTATGTACTTCTTGCAGCTTCTTCAGTCTAGGGTCTAAGTTAATCTCCTCAGTACTTTGGAACATCAGTTCAAACAGCGCTTTAAATACTTTGCTCGTAATTTCCTAGCCGCCAGGGCAAAGAGAGCCATCTTATAAGAAACATAGGAATCAATATCAAATAATAAGAAAATCAGTTTCTCATCATTGGATGCAAAAAAGCTGTCCTCGGTAGTATTGGCTCCAAAAAGCTTTTCCTTATTTCAGAAAATAAAGGACAGGAGAGTATGTCATGAAAGAGACCCACAGGCTCTTGTTTTCCACAGATACAAAAGCACTGAGAAAATGGTACTTGTGTGCATCTACCACTAAGCACTGCTTGGCTGCATTGTATTACTGAAATCTCATGCAGAAGTATAAGCTATTCTTTAGGTTTCTTTGTTAGGTGTATACTGGTCTGATATGGGTAGTCTCTGTAATGATGATCTCTTTTAAATAGTTTATACCATGGGAGCAGTTTTTTGTCTGACTATTAATTGTCTGTTTATTCTGGTATCTTCTCTGTACTGACCCAGTCTCGAGTTCAAAAGAGCATTGGATGTTGAAACCTTAAGTTTAAATTCATTCTGGAATAGTGTACTGAGATCAAATCTTGTTTCAAAAAAAGGTAGAGCGGTTTTTATTTTTTGTCATCAGGAGAGTAAAAGACTGATGACCAAAGGTTTCCTTATTATCTGAGCTGTTTTTTTCCAGGCCTTCAAGATTGCAAGATGAGAAAATTGTAGTTAAAATGTTTTTATTTAAGTTTTTGGTTGCAAACATTCATACAGTGAGATCGCTGGTGGAAGTGATGGCATTAGGTTTAGTCAGAGTTCTGCAACCTGGAGTCTCTCGATTCTCATTCCCGAACGAGTTTGATTCGGACTAGCATTCGGGCCACATGAGGCCCAAATGCTCTATGTTCAAATTCCTCAGTCTCAATCCCACTGCCAGGAGTTCGTCTCGGGCCCCCTGCCACCTAGGACTTCAGCTGGCTCAGCTGTTTAAAAAAACACCCTCTGCTCCAGCCACCCAGTTCCCCGCCCCCAAAACATGACCTCGCTCACCCATGCCATTCCCTGACCGCAATTCCTCCTCGTTCCTCCCCAAAAACACCCTCCCTGCTCCCCAGGAGCCCTTCCCACCCAGTTCCCCACCGAAAAACGCAATCACACTCACACACGCTCACCGGTTCTGCTTCTGAGTTCCGCATGCACGCGCATGCGTGTGCGCACACACACACACACACACACACACACACACACACACGGCATACAAACTACCGATGGTCTGGTCCTAATCCACATACTCCAGCCCAAACCTAAGACCCTACCCCTGCAAGTCCCACAAGCACCCATCCTACCCAGCCTGAGCCAAATCTGTTCTTGAATAGATCTTCCAGAGGATTTACCTCTATAATTCTGTGTTGCCTGGATGAGTGAGGTCTAGGAAAGCTGAAAAAACCCTGCTCCCATGCAGAATCAATGCCAGCATGCTCTTATAATCCAGTCTCAAACCCAAGGATCTCTCTAATTCCCGCAAGTCCCGCACGCACCCACCCCCCCCCAGCCTCATTTCCCACTTGGGAAACTTTAACTAACAAATTTAAGTGTGAATTCCACCTCCCTCGGGAGTTTCTTATCACCTTGTTTCAAAAATGAGGAGCTGAAAAAGCATGGATCTGCCATGGATCCTGATGGTTTTTTTTACTAGGTCACTGCAAAATCATCACTCACGTCAAATATAGGGTAAGTCCTTAGACACATGGCTGCATGAAATGAATTCACAGAGGACACACTCTCTGTGGCTCCATTAGGGAGCTCTAAAACATGGTTTAAAAACCCATGGATCCTCATGGATGTCTGCAAGGAGCCACTTACTCACCCTGTAAATCACTCACATCATGGCACGGTATTTAGACACAGGTCTGCACAAAAAAACTATGTGATACCACGCTTAGTGGTTCCACAGTGGTGAAAAAACATGGAGAAAAGCATGGATCCTCAGGATCCTATTTGTTTTTTTCACTCAATACACCTTAAAATCACTTAACACATCATAGTGCAAGTCCTTTATGGTTCTACACAAAATAATTCACATGGACACCACACCGCGTGGGTAACGTAGTGGGAAATAAACATGCTTCAAAAACATGGATCCCTCATGATTTTTGTAATGGGCAGCCCCTGAAACACAATCTGCCATCACAGTGCAAAGGGCTTTAGACACAGGCATGCCCTGCAACAAAACACCCATAAATCCCATGCTCCAAGGTCATGACAGTGGCTCAGTGGCAGACAGTTTCCAAAACATGTGATCCCCATGGATCCTCCTTCGCTTTTGGCTACTGAGGAGGGTGGTCACTGTGAGCACTGGAATTTTGGGAAATTTAGGCGTGCCTGCAGGGGGCGCACTTTTAAACATATCAACACCAATTTTTAGGGTATCATCTGGAGACTGTCCTGATGACACCCCCCCCCCCCATATTTTTGCAATTTGGTTCATGGGGGCCAAAGTTATGGATCCTCAAAGGGGTAGCCCCTATCTTCTATTAGCTCCCATTGGAAACAATGGGGGATGGGCCACCCCCTTTGGGAGTCCATAACTTTGGCCCCCCTGAACCAAACTGCACCAAACTTGGGGGGGGGTGTCATCAGAACTGTCTCCTGATAATATCCTGATATTTTGGTGTCGATACGTCTAAAAATGCACCCCCTGCAGGCACCCCCAGAACTTTGCCCAATATTCTCTTCAGGAGAGTCTCTGGATGACACCACCCAGGTTTGGGGAATTTTTCTTATGGGGGCTGTGGGAGATTTAATCCAAATCTTCTCAGGGCCCACAACATTTGAACCCACTAAAGTGCCAATGTCACTAAACCCTGACAAAGTCATGCTAGCAGGACTCTCCCTGAAGACACCCCTGAAATTTTTGTGGCTTCAATAAGAGAAATAAAAATTCATGAGCTTCCCGTACGGTACCTTCCCTTACTGTCTGCAATTTTGGAGCCAGCCAGTCACTGCAGAGCACAGGACCTGGGGTACCTTCTCAGATCGTGAGGGTTGAATGGTGCAGTTTCTAGAGCTCACTGTCACCAATATTTCAGGATAGACACATGAGGACTGTTCTTATGATACTCTTCATAGCTTATGAAGTTTGGTCCCAAGCGGGTCCTGGAAGCAGTTATGGACCCTCAAAAGTGCTGCCCCTCATCTCCCCAAGCTGAAGCTCCCATTTGGAAACAATGTGGATGTAACTCCCTGTTGGGGAGTCACAGGGCTTTGCCTCCTGAAGTCCCAAACTTCACCAAATATGTATAACCATCAAGACCCAATCTGCCCGGATGATATCTGGAAGGTTTGGTGCCACTAGCATTAAAAATGTGCCCCCTGAAGGCCAAAATGTGTAAAAACACCCAAAAACTCAAAAAAAATTAAAATGGACCCAATTTTTTGGGATTTACCCGAATTTTCGGGCATGTATCTTCAAATTGCCATGATTCTCAGATTCAGGCATGGAATGTACTCAGGCTAGGGCGCATGCCCCAGGCCCCTGCCTGGTGGAATGCTCTCCCTCCAGCTGTCCGGGCCCTGCGGGACCTTAACGAGTTCCGCAGGGCCTGCAAGGCTGAGCTATTCCGCCGGGCCTTTGGGGAGGCCAGCTGCTGATATACGTGCCCGTTAACAACTAAGGCCCGCTGCTCCCCTCTTGGAGGAGTTTTAATAGTCAGTCGCCATCTGTATTTTAAAATGGTTATGGAAATTGAGCGTTGTGTTTTAATTTAGAGACCGGTACGTGTACGGGATTTTATTTATCCACTTGTTTGTTGTTATTGTTGTGAACCGCCCTGAGCCCTTCGGGGGAGGGCGGTATATAAGTGGAATAATAAATAAATAAGTAAATAAATTTTATGCCCCAAAACATCCGAATCCAAATTTTACCGAATTTTTTTAGTATCGACCAACCCACAGAGGTTTTCTTCAGGGGAATTGAGTTGTGTTATCTGGACATCAGCTGTAGTTCTGGGCCCTGGAGGCAGAGGCATAGCTCCAAGGGGATAGGGGGGTGCACAGCGCACCGGGCGTGCAACACTATGGGGGTGTGTCGGAAGCATGGTGGGGGCGTTCCGGGGCAGGACGGAGGCAGAGGACACATGGGTGCACTGGGTGCTTTCCCCCTTGCTACGCCTCTGTTTGGTGGGCACCCAGAAAGGGGTCATTGGGCAGTGTGGCACCCTCAGGCATTACATGGACACCCCTGAGTAAAGGGGTCCGTGGTCTGCTGAGGCCATTACCTGTCTTTCTCCTTTCTCCAGGTGAACGTCTCTGGAGCAGGCCTGAAGAGTGGTATGGTCGGGTGCCCTGCTATCTTCACCATCGATGCCAACGGGGCTGGGCATGGAGGCCTTTGTCTGACAGTGGAGGGTCCTGGTGCAACCAGGTTCGAATGCCGACAGAAAATCGACTGCACTTGGTCTGTGTCCTACGTGCCGATGAAACCCGGTGACTACCTCATCAGCATCTGCTTTTCCGACAACCACGTGACAGGCTCCCCCTTCCATGCTCAGATAGTGCATGGATTTGACCATCCAAAATAAAACATGCTGAACTAGGGCTGGGACAGGCCACCGGGGGGGCGGGGGACCTAGGAAAGGGAAGGTACCAAACTCTGGGTTAGGGGCCAAGCTCAAAACAGAGCTCAATTTAAGAAATCTGATATTTATTGCAAATGGTGGAAAATAATTGAAAATGCAGTAGCCATTATACTTTTTTGGCCTTGATTTCTCCGTGAGGGTTCATCATATCTCCATATGTTATAAAATCATTATTTTTTCTAACATTCTTATCATAATATGTCTCTATTGGTGACATTTGTGGGGATATTGGCAGGCCAGCTCTTCTTCTGGCAGATTCTCAGATTTTGACTAGTCCACCCCTAATTACACGGCTTCTATTTTGCATTGTATCGTTTTTGATTGACTTTTTAGCCAATAGATAATGATGGAAATCTTGTTCCAAATCTGTTGTTTTTCATTGTATTGCCATTTGATCCAGGTTTTTCATCCAACCCTCAGTCCAAAGTGGACCAGCTGCTTGATCGTTGTTATCGTTCCTCTTCCAGTTTATTCCTTTTAAAAAACGTGCCAGATACGTTCCAGGTTTATTCGCACGTTCAAAATACTTATGCCTTAAAAATCTTAGTTTCTTCTGTATCTCTGCCATTTCAGGCATATCAGCTTCCTAACTGCTAATCTCAGTTGAAAATGCTGGGCACCGCAGTCCGGATGGGGGAATGCTGGTGAAGGGGGTGCCACGCCACCTCCAAAGGGGATTTAGGCAGCACGGAAAGAAGGAGGAGGAGGAGAAGAAGAAGAAGAAGAAGAAGAAGAAGAAGAAGAAGAAGAAGAAGAAGAAGAAGAAGAAGGAGGAGGAGGAGGAGGAGGAGGAGGAGGAGGAGGAGTTTGGATTTTTAACCCCCCCTTTCTCTCCTGTAGGAGACTCAAAGGGGCTTACAATCTCCTTGCCCTTCCCCCCTCACAACAAACACCCTGTGAGGTGGGTGGCGCTGAGAGAGCTCCGAGAAGGAAGCTGTGACTAGCCCAAGATCACTCAGCTGACGTGTGTGGGAGTGCACAGGCTAATCTGAATTCCCCAGATAAACCTCCACAGCTCAGGCGGCAGAGCGGGGAATCAAATCCGGTTCCTCCAGATCAGAGTGCACCTGCTCTTAACCTGCGGCCTGAAGAGCCCCATTCGGGAAACATGCTAATGCCACACTCTTGTGGCATAAGTCTGCTGTGGAGTTTAAAGCCGGACCCAACTTCACTGAGGCCAGGATAAATTGGGCCCTAGCCGCTCCTGATCTCCACGTGGACATTGGCCCCACTTCTGAACTCACAGAGATGGGGATGGAGCAAGCCCAGCTGGCCCACTCCCCATCTTCATGGGGAGATTGGGGGCAAGGCGAGCTCCACTATCAGTGTTCAACTGTGTGCCAGCCTTGAACTCTACAGGCAGTTGCGAAGGTGTATGGGTGGCCTGCAGTGCATCCCCACAAAGTGGTGCCTGGGGCTTCAGCCGCCGCGCCCCCGTCAGCTATGCCACTGATGATGCATGCCTATTCTCCCCAGCATTAGAGGAACATGCCTATTATGTTAGGTGCTGTGGAATGCAGGCAAGATAACGCTGCTCCAAATGGGTTGTTTATGAGCTTCTCAGAAGCACCTGGTTGGCCACTGGGTGAGTGGACGACTGGACTTGGTGGGCCTTGGGCAGTCCGGTATGGCTTTTCTTATGAGCAGCAGTGGCTAAGAGCAGGTGCACTCTGATCTGGAGGAACCGGGTTTGATTCCCAGCTCTGCCGCTTGAGTTCTGGAGGCTTATCTGGGGAATTCAGATTAGTCTGTGCACTCCCACACATGCCAGCTGGGTGACCTTGGGCTAGTCACAGCTTCCCGGAGCTCTCTCAGCCCCACCCACCTCACAGGGTGTTTGTTGTGAGGGGGGGAGGGCAAGGAGATTGTCAGCCCCTTTGAGTCTTCTACAGGAGAGAAAGGGGGGATATAAATCCAAACTCCTCCTCCTCCTCCTCCTCCTCCTCCTCCTCCTCCTCTTCTTCTTCTTCTTCTTCTTCTTCTTCTTCTTCTTCTTCTTCTTCTTCTTCTTCTTCTTCTTCTTCTTCTTCTTCTTCTGCTGCTGCTGCTGCTGCTGCTGCTGCTGCTGCTGCTGCTGCTGCTGCTGCTGCTCTCATGTGCTACAGGGGGCAAGTGCGAGGGTTGCCAACCTCCAGGGCCCAGAACTACAGCTGATGTCCAGATAACACAACTCAATTCCCCTGAAGAAAATGGGTGCTTCGGAGAGGGGAGTCTATGGCCGTGGTGGCAAACCTTTGGCACTCCAGATGTTATGGACTACAATTCCCAACAGCCCCTGCCAGTATGGCCAATTGGCCGTGCTGGCAGGGGCTGATGGGAATTGTAGTCCATAACATCTGGAGTGCCAAAGGTTCCCACTGGGCCCCTTCCTCCTTCCTTTAATCCCACCCTTCCCAAGCTCTACTCCCAAATCTCCAGGAATTCCCCAACCCCCAGCCAGGGGACAACAATTCACAGAATGGCTTCAAACTTTCACCGGCACCTTTTCTTTGCACACTAGGGGCTTAACACGCCTCCCACAGGACTCCAGCAGGGGGCACCCTAAACTCACTAACATCCCCCCTTTCATCACCCCCTTCCTAAATTGGAGGCTGTCCCGCCTGCCAGTCTGGCATTAGCTCTGTGACTATGATCCAGCTCTACACAAACAGCTGCAGGCCAAAATGCCTCATCCAGGTTCTATAGCCAGCCAGATTGTCAGCAGTGGCAAGATTGTTTGGAAAGAGAGGGAGGGAATGAAGGATTGGTCCGGTTCCCTCTGCTCCGTCCCTCCCAACACAAAAAAGTGACTAATGCTCACCCGTAATTCGGCTGGGCTGGTGTGCACGTAGGGTTTTGTTCACTTTATTTGGTTTTTATACGCCACCCTACTGCAGCCAAACAACTTACAGGGCGACTTACACGTAATTAATATATACCAGTGATGGCGAACCTATGGCACGGGTGCCAGAGGTGGCACTCGGAGCCCTCTCTGTGGGCACGCACACACAGAGTTCGTCATGTGGGGGGTGGAAAAAAGCCCCCAACACACAAACATCTAGGGTGGCCTGGGCCACTGAACACGACGTGCATGCACCGCGGTGAGCAGGGAGGACTCAGCTGGCGGGCCTGGTACCTGTGCTCCACGTGGCTGCTGCCCAAGGGGGGGCCGCAGAGGAGTCAGAGATGCTAGAGAGGCACAGAGCAGTGCACGCGGGACTTGTTGGAGGCTAGAGCAGGCTGGCCCCTGCTCGAGCGGGTGGGGTGGAGGAAGAGGAAGCCAACCGTTTTTTTCTAAATGAAAACCTCAGCATTCAGGTTAAATTGCTGGGTTGGTACTTTGCGGTAAATAAGTGGGGTTTGGGTTGCAATTTGGGCACTCGGTCTCAAAAAGGTTCGCCATCACTGATATATACCATATATCACCAATATATACTACTCACAATTGATAATCAATACATAAATACAATGAACCAGCTTAAATAATTTAAGGTCAAACAAACAGGTAATCAAAAATTTGCAACATATATACCAAAATCTACAAAAAAATTGGCACCATTTCATGTTCCTTTCCACTCTCCAATGGGGGGTAGAAATTAGTAAGTCTAATTAAATCAACTCAAGCTGAAGAAAAGGGAAAGGAGAGAAAGGGGAGGGAAGAGCTAGGACGAGAAAGGGAAGGGGAAAGGGGAAAGAAGGAAAGGTGCTCAAACTGTAACCAGAGGGACAGATCACAATTATTTTGTTTTAATATAATTTTTGATAGACAGATAGTGTTAGTAGAATTTAGGTTTATTCTGGTTTTCTGTAAAAGGCTTTCCTTCCTGCTGTAAAATGCATGACTCCCTGAAACCAAGGTCTAAGTCACAAGCTTGCTGAAACAAAAAGATTAGATGATGCTAAAGGTGGACCCAGAGAAACAGGATGCAGACAGTTAACGAATCACGCAAACCCCTTCTGCATTTTGACAGAGCCCCAAGTAATTGCCCCACACACCCAGGACAACTATCCAGAGGTGTTTCCTCACCAAAGATAAGACCTGGAGGTCTCAGAAGAATGGATCTTAATGGCCCCTGATGGGCCCTGTCATTGTATAATTCAATCCATGATGTAACCTCTAAAATTTACTATAAGAAGTCTGTACTTTTTCTGTGTTCAGTGTGCTTTTTGCCAGGTTTGGCCTAGCCCCCTGCCTGGTGCTGACCGAGCTGCTGAATCCACTTCTTACTGAACGAAACTCTGTCCGACTGCATTAAAACTTTACTCTATTTTTCAATTTGAATCTTGTGGCTTCAACTCCAAATCCAAATAGTACATTTCCAGACCAGATACAAAATAAAATTGAGGTAACCAGTTTCCAAAGACTGTTTGTCCAAACCATAATATAAGTTCAAGTTAAAAACTGGAATAAAATTTGAATAAAAGATAAAATCATTAATCCAAAGTTCCTATTTTTATTGCCCTACTTGTCCACGCCTTTTAACCACATAAGCGCTGAATTTTGCCACCTCTCTGGTTATATTCGGATTGGCATCTTCTAATAGTCTTTCCATGGCACAATCCTCAGGGCCAAGAAAAATTGATGTTGGAAGAGAGTCAAACAGTTTTGCCCTCATTTCTTTGTGAGTGGGGCATCGTAAAAAAATATGCGTCAGGGTCTCTATTTCCCCCATATCACATGGACAAAGCCTGTCGATATATGGAATTTTTTTATATCTGCCCTCAAGCACTGCTGAGGGAAGAGCATCACATCTGGTGAGTGAGGCTTCAACTCTATTTGCTGCCCAGCTGAAATCACTGAAATCGCTATTAAAGTTGCTCCTAGCAGTGGGCAACATAACCTCCCCGCGCAACTAGAATTAGAGCTCTGGTTGCACAGGTATAGCTTCTCCCTTATCTTTGTTGCCATTATGGAAGTTCACCCTGCCTGTGGAAAAGTATAGTATGTGAAAGGGATCTGGGAATCTCAGGAGACCACAAGCAGAACATGAGTCAGCAGTGTGATGTGGCAGCTGAGAAAACCAATGTGATTCTGGGCTGCATCAACAGGAGTATAGTGTCCAGATCAGTGATGGCGAACCTTTTCGAGACCGAGTGCCCAAATTGCAACCCAAAACCCACTTATTTATCGCAAAGTGCCAACACGGCAATTTAACCTGAATACTGAGGTTTTAGTTTAGAAAAAATGGTTGGCTCTGAGGCGCGCATTACTCTGGAGTAAGTTTGGTGAAAGCAACCGTGCTACACTTCGAATGGGTGAATCACGACCCTAGGAGGGTTTACTCAGAAGCAAGCCCCATTGCCAGCAACCGAGCTTACTCCCAGGTAAAGGATCGTGCCCAGGCTAGCCTAGATATGTGTGTGTGTGTTTGTGTGGGTGATTTTCCGCCCCCCACATGACGAACCCGGTGCACATGTGCCCACAGAAAGGGCTCTGAGTGCCACCTCTGGCACCCGTGCCATAGGTTCGCCACTGCTGGTCTAGATCAAGGGATGTAATAGTACCTGTCTGTTCTGTGTTGGTCAGACCTCATCTAGAATACTGTGTCTGGTTCTGGGTACCACAATTGACAAGCTGGAACAGGTCCAGAAGAGGGTGACCAACATGGTGAAAGGTCAGAAATCCATGTCCTATGAGGAGAGAGAGAGCTAGGTATATTTAGTTTTTGGAGAGGAGAAGGGGTGACATGATAGCCATGTTTAAATATTTTGAAGGGATGTGTCATGTTGAAGATGGAGCAAGCTTGTTTTCTGCTGCTCCAGAGACTAGGACAAGGAGTAATACATTCAAACGATGGGGAAAAAGATTCCATCTGAACTTTAGGAAGAACTTCCTGATGGTAAAGGCTATTCGCCTGTGGAATGCAGCTGCCTCGCTGAGGGGCCAGGGACCACTAGTAAAGTCTCCTTCTTTGGGGAGGTTTTAAGGGACAGATGGGCTGATGCGGTCTCGAAGATACCATCTGTCGCGGAGTGCTTTGATTGCTGTTCTCGGCATGGCAGGATTGGAAACTTGATGGCCCCTTGGTGGCCTTTTCCAGCTCTGTGATTCTATGATTCCATGTCAGTCTGCATACCAATGGCAACGGAGACCAATGCACTTCCCTCCTTCAAAACCAAACTGCTTCTTCAAAGACACTCTTTACGTGCTATTTCCCATCCAAACCCTGAAAGCAAATCTTGCTCAAATCAGTCTGAAAATGGGAACGTTCACGGATGTCCTACTTGTTCTTCTGGTGGCCTTCAGAACTGGGCTGGCTTTGAACCTTCAGGAGTCTCCTGGCCTTCACCTCTCCTTATGTGCAACAGGAGGGACGCAAGTTTCACCCGGAAGAAAGTCCTACTCTATTCGCTGGACCTTTCTTACTGACAAACATCGCCATCTGGGAACACCCGGGGGCAGGAACTGTGCTACTTTCGTGCTCAGAATGGCACGCAATTTGCTGACAATTATTAGATAAACATGAGATTGCATAACAGTAGAGGCAGCTGTGGTAGCATTTCATATCCGCTAGGGCTGAATACATCCTCAACCCCCACCCTTCACTTTAATATTATCTTTTGCACAGCAAGTTGTCATCTGACCAGCAAAAACACAGCCTGGCCTGTTCCTCTGCCCTTAATAAGAACTTCAGCTGCCAAGAAATCAGCCGTGCGAGGTTTTCACGGAACAGGAAGAACAAGATGGCCTGCTAATGCTGGCATGAGCTGCACCCCAAAAGATCTTTCTGTGGGACTCCTCAGTCGAGCTGACTTTGTGCTAGTTTAGCCCGTGTCTTTCCACACATACCCTTCTCGATAAGGGCCATCACAGAGACGGTTGCCAACTCTGGTTTGGGAAATTCCTGGAGATTAGAGGGTGGGGCCTGAAGAGGGGAGGGTTTGGGGAGGGGAGGGGAGGGTGTTTGCAACCTTAAGCCAATGCCTTGCAACCTTAAGCCGATGAACAGACTCTGGAGTATTCATCAGTAGCGTTTATTGAATAGGCATCAAAGCACCCCACTTGGCAAAATCAGTTCTGACAAAGATGGCATTGACAGTCCCTTTTATCCCCCGTCGAGAACCCCCATCCCACCCCATTTCCCCAAGAGTTTGAGAAAAACAGTCTTTGGAGCTGAGGCGCCCCAAGGTCGGCGGCAGATAGCAAGAGAAAGCCTCCTGGCTTCCTTCCCTATGAGATAACAGATGTAACACAGTTCCCATGGGACAGGAGTGCCAGGGAAAGGCTAGTTGTCTACAAAGCGTGTGAAGCCATAAAGTTAAGATCAAGGAAAGAAAGATGGCAGTGGATACATGTAGCAGTCTGGTTACATATATCTTTCTAGCAGCTGCGATTTGTTATTTTAAGCAGTTGCACAGTTCTGGGAATGTATCTCAATCTACTAGATCGCATCCCTCTGACATAGAGCCATTTTCTCCAGAAAAGTTGATCTGTGCGGTCTGGAGACAGACTTGCCAGTCTTACCTCCCAGGGGACACATCCCTGCCACTTCTTGGCTGGCCAACAGGAGAAAACTGTTGGCAAAGCGTGAGGGGACTGCTGGCAATGTCCCAGCATGCTGATGTCACTCCCTATGTACCTGGAAGTGATGTCAGTATGTCCCCGAGGAACACTGAGGGTGCTCTGGAATTAGGGCAAAAAACTACGGTCACTCTATGGGAGCAATGTCAGCGCATTGCTGACAATGTCGTGACGTTGTGGCAAGGTCTCTCGCCACTTAGGAGTCCCCCTGACATTTGCCAGGCCTATCTAGTGATCAGCTGCAACTCTGGTGGAGCTCAAGACTTTACCTGGAGGTTGGCAACCCTTCCTCACAGACTGAAGAGGTCCTCTCTCTATTCCACATCTGCCAGCTCTTGTTGCCAGGCAACCCACAAGATGGAGGCCCGACCAAGCCTAGCGATGCCGGTGAGGAAGGGAAAATGCAGTAGACGCTGCTGGCCTTGGACTGGACAGGCTAGGGGCGGGGGAGGACCGTCCCCCAGTTGCAAGAGAGAGGAAATGAACAGCCAAATAGCTCGGGAATGACTCTCAGTCTAGACAGGCTCCTTGGCAGGATCACCTGTGACTCAAAGGTGGCTGGACAAATTAGCACAGGCAGAGAATTTGAAAGCGTGAGGCGAGGGAGGGGGGAGGCCAAACTCTGGGAGGGGTGCCACTCAGAAACACTTTGCCCGTGCCATGCAGGAATTCAGAGGAGAAGGCATCCTCTGAAAAGCAACAGGCCAGAGTTCAGGATAGGGGATGTGCTTTCGTGCGTCGATTTCTATTAGTAGCAGGGTTTAGCAGATACCAATAATGACCCAGATATTTGTGAGTTACTTAATATAAAAGTTTGCTACCGTGTTTCCCCGAAAATAAGACAGTGTCTTATATTAATTTTTGCTCCCAAAGATGTGCTATGTCTTATTTTCAGGAGATGCCTTATTTTTCTGTGTTCTGTTCGCCAGGCATGCTTCCAAACAAAAACTTTGCTACGTCTTACTTTCGGGGGATGCCTTATATTTCGCACTTCAGCAAAACCTCTACTACGTCTTATTTTCAGGGGATGTCTTATATTCGGGGAAACCGGGTAGCTGAAAGGACAGGGTAACATGGAGAAAAACCATGAACACTATTTGACACTGTTACGTTCTTAGTCTCAGCACGTGGCAGGAGCTCAGCACAGAACAAAGAGAGCCAGTTAACTTTGTGACCTCAAGGAGACAGGCTCACTGATATGTAAGTGTGGCCACCGAACTGGCCAGTAGTTCATGAGAAATGGGACCTCAACCTCCTGTTTACATACAAACAGGTAGCACTTCCATGACTAATTGTGGCAGACACTTGCAAGTCTCAACAGCTTTCCAATTGTTACCCACAGCCAGGGGTAACTAGAAAGTGATTTCAGAGTGATTTCAGCTTTGGCAGCAGTGAGTGGATGCAGAGGCAGGCTGCCTTCAGAGCAGAGGTTCTTTATTGTGACTTCAAGCTCTTTCCAGGCCAGACTGCCCAGTACAGAACGAAACACAGCCCTTTTTATACAGTTTTTCACCCAATCAGAGGAGGAAGGGGGCAGTCCCCTGCCACATAATACAGACAATTTAAAACAAAGAGGAGGAAGACAGTCTTTTGTTCTTGCTGATGGGATTAAGTCCCAGAAGAAAAGGCTGCCAATGAATCTTGAGATCCTAGAAGTGGAAACTTCAATAGTCCAGTGGGTCTTGAGATCCTAGAAGTGGATACTTCAATAGTCCAATGGGTCTTGAGATCCTAGAAGTGAAAATTCAAATAGTCCAATGGGAAGTAGGGTGATGTCCTCCAAACGGCCAAGGCACTCCTTGTAAGTCCAAAAAAGTCTTTTGTTGAGGTTGACAAATTTATCAGATTGTAAGAAGGAGTTGTCCTTACTTTGCATTTTCTGATCTACTTCCTTGTTACCTAGCTAAGATAGAACTACTAAAATCCTAAGAGGCTTCTTCTATTAATACAATAAAGTAAGAAGAATATTTCTAATCCATTTCTCTTCTTGTCTATCACTTAAAGTAACTCTATAGAATCCCTTAACCTTATAACAAAGAACCTCCAATACAGTACAAGCCCATATAAACATATAACAAGAGTATCCTAAATTAACAGTAACAAAACCTTAAATCAACTGGAGAACCTAGCTAAAGTATAATCCTAAATATTTGGCAAATAATAAATCCAACACTGAGGGGCTTATGTAACCTCAGCTTGTGGGTTCTGTGGGGCAGTACTTGGAAGGAGTTGCAAAGAACCAAATTTAAACAAAACAGTTTACTTCTCTTTACAAATAACATTAAACATCAACATTTAACATTACAATTCAAGGTCCTGTTCAGGTTGCATTTCAAGTCCTTCTAGTTACAGTCTACTGATACTGCCAAGTCCAATTCTTCTTTGCAAGTGGGATGGCTCCTGAAGACTCCAAGGGCTTGATGAACAGGATGCAACATGATGAAGGTTTCCAGGAGAACTCTCACCCATTACAACCACAAAAAGAAACCCTGAAACAATAAACTGCAACATTTACAACATAGCAAAAATAAAGAACTACCTTCCCAGTAGTTCCCAACAATATTGTAGTTTACCTTAACAAGGTGTTAAGGGCTTATAGAAATCAAGGTCCGAGTCTGGTAGCCTTGTCTTCTCCAAAGAGCTCTGCAGCCTTTCTGCTGCTCTGAGTCTCCACCCCCTTACTGGTTCAACCCATTCTGGGCATGGGGGTTACACTTACATTAAACCTTAAAAGGGAAAAAGGCAAGAAGGAAACCATGTGAAATATCAGCACATTTGTATATACATGTTCTTTCCAGGACTTGTGGGGACTTTTGGCCAACACTGGTCTCTTTACTCTGATCCTTAGCCAGTGTAGTTCAGTGGCAGGCTCAGGAAAATATTTTTCCTATTTTCCTGCTGGTAACATTTTCTCCAGGGGAACTGATCTTGAAGTTTGGAGATCAGTTGTAATTCTGGGAGATCTCTAGGGCCCACCTGGGGGTGTGTAACCCTGGGTAGATTTCTGTAGTCTTGAAAAGGATTTCCCCCTCTCTAAATCTTAGAGAGGCATAAACTGGTTTCAATAAGTACGGAAGAGAATTCACCAAGCCCCTTTTTCTCTTCCACGTTCCTGGAGGGTTGAATTGAGGAGAGAAGGCAATTGGATAAAAGTAGGGCAAGATGTTTCTATGCTGCAATTTAATCCACTCGATCTTTCGCTGATTAGCAGGGTCGCATTTTCTTTGCTAGAGAGAAGCATGAAGAGGGTTTTTCTAAAAAACACACACAACAGTTTGTGAATTAGAGCTTTGAACTAAGGAAAGCTTACCCCGGAACATTTTTTTGTTGGCATTTATGTTGCTTGGCTACAACAGACTGAAACCTGGTGTTGCCAGCCTCCAGGTGAGGCCTGGAGTTCTCATAAGAACATAAGAACAAGCCAGCTGGATCAGACCAGAGTCCATCTAGTCCAGCTCTCTGCTACTCGCAGTGGCCCACCAGGTGCCTTTTGGGAGCTCCCAGAATGACAGTTGATCTGGCTCAGAGGTCACTTCCCCTCCCTCCCCCCTCCCTTGCATGCCACCCCTCACTCTCCCCTCCCTCACTTCTCTCAACCAGTGACTAGTTCCCATCACCGTCAGCTGGGCACTGGGCGAAAAGTCCCCTGGAAGACCTCCCTCCAAGTCACCTTCTTGGTTTTTGCATCAACGCTTAACTCATGTAGGCTGCCCAGCAATACAACTTTAGCATAGGCCTGGAACTCAGGAGACGGTGGCCAGGTGCAAAGAACAGGGTACAGAACTGCTCAGCATGAGCAATGTTTGTCTGCAGGTCTGGATCTGCTGCTGTCTCAGCCTGGCTCCTTTCATTACGCTCTGAGGCGTTTTCTGTGCCTCCTGGACTTAAAGTTGGCAAGGCCCCCTTTGCAGGGTTGGTGCTGCCATTTCCAACTGTCTCTCTTGGTTGCCATTCTGGGGGGGGGGTTCTTGTCAATAGTTGGGGAAAGATTTCCCTCCAAATCTCCCTCCAGTACAGTCAACATACTGGCAACCCCTGAACCTGTGTTCAGCTTTTGGTTTTCTGAGAGAAGTTTAACTGCCGTGTGGGGTGTGGGCAGGGGCCTCAGTTTCAGACCCCAAACTCTGACTGACTCTGACAGGCTCGTCCCTGTCTATTTATACTACCAGCACTTTGGCTCCCCCTACCTCTGGCAATAGGCAACTGCGCCTCTGCCCAGCCAATCCGGTAGGATCTCCTTTTAAGGAGCCTGCTGTATTCGCTCTGGCTGTTTTACAAGGCCATTAAACACACACCAACCCTTCAGTGTGGGCACATCTGTCACACCGGGTTAGCCTGCAAGTCATAAGCTGCCTGGCACAAGTTCGGATCAGGAAAGGCAAAATAGATAGGCTGCTCTTAGGGCGATTTCCCACTGAAAATTAAAAGTAGATTCATCCAAGTTTCAAAATGAACTGCAACTTTTCATTGCGGATTCAGTATCCTCACTGTACCATTTTCCAGGGAAGACTTGTAGGCCTGCCTTGGATTCCAGAAATGCAACAATCCCCACTGCCGTGTGATCGGCTTGGCAGGTCTTGGCGGGTCTCTCCTGATTGGCTATCGTGCCGTGTTGGGGCGGGAACTTTTCTTCACATCATCTGGTGAAGACGTGAGACCGTGAGCAAGGCAACCCCTCTGAGTTTAAGCGTTATACTTAGCGTCCCCTTGCTCTCGTTCTCTTGTCAGAGAGGTTAAACGTTAGACCAAAACAGAAGAAGCCAAGCAAAACGTAACCAAACGAGACAAAAACAAAAAAGAAATAACTGTGCGTGCATCGTGCACGGGCCGCCACGCTCTGATTGGCTGGCGGCATTTGCATCACTGTGAACGGCGGGAAATTGAACTATATCAGGCCCCGGAACCTCCCCATCAATGCGGATTGGTAACATGCTTTGCCAAAAAGTTGCACAAGCAACCAGGTACAGGAGAGACGCGGGATAAGGGGGAGGGGGAGGGGGAGCAACAGAGCCGGGATTGATCTGTGTTCCGCGGTTCGGCAGTGGGGAGATCGTGACGAAACCTCGATATTTCGAGTGACTAACCTGGGATAAATAGCCCGTGAGGAAATCGCCTTAAAGAAACCAGCTCTGGACCCATATGATCCAGCCACATAACAATCTAGGTCAGGAGTCTGCAACCTGTGACTCTCCAGACGTTCATGGACTACAACTCCCATCAGCCCCTGCCAGCATGGCCAATTTCCATAGACAGCTGGACTGAGTAGAATTTCCATAGACAGCTGGACTGAGTAAAATCAGCACTAGTGTTACTGTTTGATCTTTCAGTAGCCTTTGACGTAGTCAGTCACAGCCTAGTGACCAACTGCCTCGGAGAGCCAGCATGGTTAAGAGCAGGTGTACTCTAATCTGGAGAACAGGGTTTGATTCCCCACTCTGTCACTTGTGCTGCGGAGGTTTATTTGGGGAATTCAGATTAGCTTGTGCACTCCAACACATGCCAGCTGGGTGACCTTGGGCTAGTCACAGTTCTTCTAACCCTAGCCCTAACCCCTCCTGCTCTGTTGCATGCCACCCCTCCCTCCCCTCCCTCCCTTGCATGACACCCCTCCTCCCCCTCTGCTAGGGTGGGTGGGCCACGTCCAGATGCCGGACCCCCTCCCTTGCATGCCACCCCTCACAACAAACACCCTGTGAGATAGGTGGGGCATGTAAGGGAAGGGGAGGGGGCCCGGCATCTAGACACGGCCCACCCACTCTGGAGATCTCCTGAAGTTACAACTGATCTCCAGAAATCTGAACTCGTCGTTCCACGTGGTTTTGGGGGCAGAGCTTCAGTGTCCCATTGTGCAATGTGTAGCTGTAAGGGAGGCAAAAAGGATTATGAGGAACGCATGGCTGTGAACATCAAAACCAGCAACAAACAGTTCTTCAAGTACATCAAAAGCAGGAAGCCAGCAAGGGAAGCGGTAGGCCCATTAGATGACAAAGGAACAAAGGGTGTGCTAAAAGATGACAGGGAGATTGCAGAAAAGCTGAATGAATTCTTTCATCTGTCTTCACCCAAGAGGAGGTGATAAAATTCCCCGCACCTGAACCTGCCTCTTAGGAAAGCGAATCCGAGGAACTTCAACAAGAGATAGTGGTAGACAAGGAAGAAGTTCTGGCAGCCATTGATAAACTAAATGCTACCAAATCCCCTGGCCCAGATTGCATTCACCCAAGAGTTCTTAAAGAGCTCAAGCATGAAATTGCTGATGTTCTCACTTTAATATGCAACTTATCCCTGAAATCAGGCTCCATCCCTGAAGACTGGAAGATGGCCAATGTCACACCAATCTTTAAGAAAGGATCTAGGGGGGACCCGGGAAATTACAGGGCAGTCAGTTTGACATCTGTTCCTGGTAAATTAGTAGAATTTCAGCAGATCTGGGAAGCTAAGCAGGGGCTTTGATGAGAGACCACCAAGGAATTCCGGGATCACTACACAGAATGCGGACAATGATAAGAACATAAGAAAGAGCCTGCTGGATCAGACCAGTGTCCATCTAGTCCAGCACTCTGCTACTCACAGTGGCCCACCAGGTGCCTTTGGGAGCTCACCTGCAGGATGTGAAAGCAATGGCCTTCTGCGGCTGTTGCTCCCGATCACCTGGTCTGTTGAGGCATTTGCAATCTCAGATCAAGGAGGATCAAGATTGGTAGCCATAAATCGACTTCTCCTCCATAAATCTGTCCAAGCCCCTTTTAAAGCTATATCCAGGTTAGTGGCCATCACCACCTCCTGTGGCAGCATATTCCAAACACCAATCACACGTTGCGTGAAGAAGTGTTTCCTTTTATTAGTCCTAATTCTCCCCCCCCCCCCCAGCATTTTCAATGGATGCCCCCTGGTACACCAACTCTTGCCTTGAAAACCCCCATGGGATCACCCAAAGTTGACTGTGATTTGTCAGCATATTTAACCTCCACCTTTAGGGTCCCGACACCTCATGAGAGGAAGAACTATTGATTTGCATAGGGTTACGAACTCCTGGAGTCTGGGGGTGGGAAGAGCCTTCGTGGGGTCTCATGTCAGAGAGTCTGACCTCCAAAAGAGTCATTCCCTCCAGGTGAACTTTTCTCCATAGCCTGGGAATGAGCTGTAATTCCAGGAGACATCCCTTCCCCATCTGGAAGTTGGCAACCTTAAATTCTGCTCCCTTAGGCCCCTCCTGCACATACAGAACAATGCACCTTCAACCCACTTTCCAGAGGCGTTCCTCCCATTGGGCAAAGTGGGCAGCTGCCCAGGGCACCACCTTGTGATGGGCAACAAAATTGCAGGTTCGTTTGTGGGGGATTTTGTATTTTCAGTGTTTTTCTGTTTTTGGCCTGCAGGGGGCGCGGATTAGTTAAGAAAACTCACCACAATTTCAGGGATTGTTTGGGAGACTCTCCTGATGATATGACCCGGGTTTGGTGAGGTTTGGTTTAGAGAGTCCAAAGTTATGGACTCCCAAAGGGGGTGACCCCATCCCCCATTGTTTCCAATGGGAGCTAATAGGAGATGGGGGCTACACTTTTGAGGGTCTATAACTTTGGACCCCCTGAACCAAACTTCACCAAGCTTGGGTGGCATCATCAGTAGGGTCTCACAAAGATACTCTGAAATTTCAAGTGCTGCTGGCCCTTAATAATTGGCACTCCTGACACCAGTTCCTACTTCCTCCAGATTCTCCTTTTAAATCCAGATTTGTGAGTTGGGGGATGTTCTAAAATGTGATGGTGACTTTGAAACGACCTGGTGGAAAAAATCATTGTTTGATCACGGTTGGGGAAGGTGGGCGCCCATGGGGGGGGGCGGACATCAAACTCAGGTTTTGCCTAGGGCTCCAGTTTGCCTAGGTACGCCTCTGCCACTTTCAATTCACTTCGCAGCTGAATAGTGGATTGAAGTGGATTGAAAGTGCATTATTCTGCATGTGTAGAAGGGGCGTTAGATAGCTGTTTGTGAGTTCTCTCCTAAACCTGCTCTCTTCCCAGATTTTCATCAGAAGCACCAATTGACTGACACGTAGTTTATATCAGCAATTCTCAGTGCTTGGAAAAGTGTCCCTCTTAATACTGTGTAACCCCCATGCTCAGAATGGGTTGACCCAGTAAGGGGTGGAGACTCAAAGCAGCAAGAGGCTGCAGACCTCATGTAGTTTGGAGGAGACAAGGCTACCAGACTCGGACCTTGGTTTGTATAAGCCCTGAACACCTTGTTAAGGTAACTGCAATGTTATTGGGAACTACTGGGAAGGTGGTAGTTTATTTTTGCTATGTTGTAAATGTTGGAGTTTATTGTTTCAGGGTTTCCTTTTGTGGTTGTAATGGGTGAGAGTTCTCCTGGAAACCTTCATCATGTTGAATCCTGTTCATCAAGCCCTTGGAGTCTTCAGGAGCCAACCCACTTGCAAAGAAGAATTGGACTTGGCAGTATCAGTAGACTGTAAATATAAGGACTTGAAAATGCAACCTGAACAGGACCTTGAAGTGTGATGTTAAATGTTGATGTTTGATGTTATATGTTAAGAAAGTAAACCATTTTGTTTTTAAAATGTGTTGTTGCCAACTCATTCCAAGTTCTGCCCCACAGAACCCACAGAGAGAGGTTACAACTGCAGCCCTTGGATCAAAAAGATGGGGAAATAAATAAAGGTTTATTGTCATTCTTCTTGAGCTAATTCCTTCCCGCTTCCTGTTTTTCATTCAACCTGTCCCTGTTCTCCTGATAGAAACCATCTTTTGCCTCAGCTGGTTCCCATTATCCGACTCCTTGAAAAAATCTGCCCTAAAATATTTTACGAAATGTTGTCCAAACAAATTCATGACACGAGGTACATGCGCACGCATTAATGCACGCATGCACGCACACACACGCACACACACAGAGGCTTGGAGAGAGGCATTATGAATGTTTTGCTTTGGTCCTATTCTTGGTTGGAAGATAAGGCATGAAAGAAGTGTTAGAGGGGACCTGTTGGCCTCAAGGGCCAAAACAGACTCACCCTGGCAGTCCCATGTCCATTGATTCCAGTAATGTTAGAAAACTCACTTCTCAGGTGCCCCGGGCCCTGTACATCTGATAACTGAAATGCCAAAACCACTGGGAGGTCCAGACACGGTTGGTTTCACCCTCAGGTTGGAGAACATCAAGACACTAATTGGTTATGGTTATATTCTGGGGAAGGGAAAGCTGAAAGTAAGGGAAGAGCAAACAAGGACAGAGAGGCGAGTGTGCAAATGTATGAAAACAGGGAGATTTCTATCGTGGGATCTCTGTCTCTCTCCAGAGAAGGATTTTTCAGAAGGTAGCTGTGTTTGTAGTAGTGCCAGAAGTGTAGCTACAGAAAATGGTGCCTGGGGCAGGCACTGAAATTGTGCCGCCCCCCCCCCCCCCCCCCTGGTGGGGGGGGGGGGGGGCGGGGGGGGGGGGGGTTTGGGGGGGGGGGGATGGTGGGGGGGGGGATTCTGCAGTGCCTAACATACCCACAGTGACAGTGGAGCAAGAAAGAAAGAAAGAAAGAAAGAAAGAAAGAAAGAAAGAAAGAAAGAAAGAAAGAAAGAAAGAAAGAAAGAAAGAAAGAAAGAAAGAAAGAAAGAAAGAAAGAAAGAAAGAAAGAGGGATGTTTCCAGACCGACCCACGGTGGGTAGGGGCTCTGTTTTAAGAACATTGCCTCTACCCAGCCTGCCAGCCCTTGGGGTGTCTAGCAAAGGCCAAAATCGCGAGCCCATTCTTTGCATTGGCTACTGTAAGCACAAAGACTCAGTAAGATCTTGTTTCGACTTGCCCATGCCCATATCTGCCTTCCAAAATACCTGCCTCCCACACTCTTCCTAAAGGGATTAAAATAATAGAATGGCCCTGCATCGGAGAGTGTTCCCATCGCCAGTCTGGAGCCCCTTTTCTGCATGGGCCAATAAGCCTGGGCTAACCACGGTATAAAACCCATGTGTGTGTGTGTGTGGGGGGGACTTTGCATGGATCCTGCTCCTAACACAAGTCTGCTCCGTGTTTCCCCCAACCCAGGTTTTTCAAGAATTGCACTATCAGTAATTCTTTAGTGTTAACGTGAATTGCAGCTACTTACAAGTGAATGGCTGCCCTAGGAAGCAATTGCTTCCCAGTTTTTAAAGGTCATCCCCACACACCTACACAGCATGGGAGGTGAGGTGTTTTTTTTTTTAAAAAAGACGCACCTCTGTGCGAAGGCGCGACGGCAGCCCACATTACTTCAGCGGGCTCTGTTCGTTGCCTGCATGGAGCCATGCGAATGGAACAGCAGGAGAGTGGGTTACTTTATGCCTCCTGCAACACACTCTCCCAGTGCTGTGCATAAGGGGCCTTGGATGATATTCCCTGAGATGACAAAGGATTTGTCAATGTGTTTGCCCCAAGCATTCCTGCCGGTATTGTATTAACTCCAAACTAATCTCTCTCAGCACTGCCCATCTCTGGAAACTCCCAGCTTAGCCCATCAGGCTAAGCGCTCAAGCCATTAGCTTAATGACTCAGCATTTAATGTTAAAGTCTATCTCTTGTCTTTCCCCAGAAAGGCAAGACCCTCCCTTTGTTTTGGGAGATTAAGGGCCACTCTGCATAACCCAAGGGTCCCTTTTTCCCTATAAGAAGCCCCCTCTCCTGATAGCCAGTGCTCAGTATCTCTAGACACCTCTTTGTCGGTTGATGTCATTCCCAGCTCATTGTTCTTTCTTCTACCAGAGCTAAGTGGGGGCTGCTCAGCTCTGGTCATGGGACTGTTTCATTCCAAGATTAGGTGACTATAACCCTTACTCCCCAAATTCCCCTCATCTATTCCAAACCTATCCCCTCAACACTGCTTATATCCTAGGACTGTGTGTGTGTTTTGCTATTTTGATTATTGGGTGCTTGTGTACCACTATGATCCCTTAATAAAATTATTAAACTTTATGTGCTCTTCTGTGGATTTCTGAAAAGCAGACGTTGGTATACATCGGAAACAAAACTTGCCCGACCTTTTGCTATGCCAAGAGTCTGCTTTCGCTAATTTCCACTCTAAAAGGGACAGACTGCCATCATTTTGGGTAACAGGGAAGGAAGGAAGGAAGGAAGGAAGGAAGGAAGGAAGGAAGGAAGGAAGGAAGGAAGGAAGGAAGGAAGGAAGGAAGGAAGGAAGGAAGGAAGGAAGGAAGGAAGGAAGGAAGGAAGGAAGGAAGGAAGGAAGGAAGGAAGGAAGGAAGGAAGGAAGGAAGACCCAAACTTGGCTGTGGTTAATCAGCCATGATGGAAAAGGCACTCTGCACATGTGCCAAGGCCCTTGCTATTCTACCTGGGTACTACTAACAGATGTCAGTGCCAAGAGCTAATCAAGGCTCCCCATTGGACAAAGAGACTCTGAGAGGGCAGAAAGGCCCTCCGCACCTGCTAGGGGCTCTCGGGGTTCAGCCTCCACTTTTCCTCTCCACCTTTTGCCATGAGGCTGAAGTTGGAGCCTCCTACCTTACACACTGCTCGTTCTCCAACCAGCCTCGAACACTGACTCCTAAATCACCCAGCCCCCACTCCCAGACAAGGTTAGGACCAACTCCCTGTATCATTCTCCCCTAGACAAGTGTAATTTTAAAGTATTTATAATGTTTGATGCATTGTTTTATTGGATCCATTGTTTTATCGGACGATGGAAACTGCCCTGAACTGGCAGGGAAGGGCGGTGACTAAATCCAATAATTAATAAATCAAACAAATAATGACAATTGTAATACACATCTGTGTTGCCGCATTGCATTATCCAATCACTGATTTTTTTTAAAAAAATGTTTTTATTGTAACCATTATCACGACCTGTTGTTACCTTTAGGCCATTCTGGTCATTATGAATATATAACTGAATGCTTGAATATCAGCAAAATTCCCACATTCCCACAGCTCACCAACCCAGGTCAGGCAAGACGACACAAGGAAGAGACAGAGACCGTTGTTTTCTTTCCAGCAGGAAGGTTTTTTTAAATCTTGTTGCTTTAGAAAACAAACGCACACTGAACAAGCAGTTGCTTTCTCTCAGACCAACTACAGAACTCTTTCTCCACACAGCAATGCTATACTACCACACACCACACCACACAAGCAAGACCTTGCTCACTCTATACCACAGGTGTCAAACTCTCGCCCCTCCAGATGTTATGGACTACAGTCCCCATCATCCCCTGCCAGCATCACGCTGGCAGGGGATGATGGGAACTGTAGTCCATCACATCTGGAGGGCCACAAGTTTGACACCTATGCTCTATATACTTTCAAGGCTTGTTGCCAGGCAACGTGCATTCCTTCTGCACCTACAGGTGATTATCTTGGCTTACATTTCTGCAAGGACTCTGCAATGACTCATGAGTGCAGCAAATGTTTTCCTTTACTTTCCAAGTTCTGACAATTTAGTGATCTTTATATATTGTCATTCAACACAAGTTGATTATTTTTATTTACCAGGGGAGTGCTGGTAGGAGCCACATTGGAGAATCCTGACCTAAACATGCTTTGGGAGCTAAGGCCCTTTCTGCACAGGCCAATAAACATGGGTTAAGGGCAGGATCCTGGAAACAAGTCCTCCCCCATTTCCCTTCCCCAACACGGGTTTTACAAGAATCACGATTCCTGCGATTCTTTTGTTTTAATGCACCTCGAGCGAACAGCTGCCCTTTTTGTTTTGTGTCCCATGCAGACTGTGGGCGTTTCCCAACTTACCTTGGTCCAAAGGTTGCTGCGCGCAACTCCCAGCGCGCGCCATTTCTGGCGCGTGCCCGGGCTTCCCCATGACCATCAAAAGGCGCTGTTTCAAAAGGAATGACGCGCACTGAGGGGGCGCGACAGCGTCAGTGTCGGGGCAGCTGCGTTGTCGCCGCCCCTGTAGTGGGGAGTGCTGGGGGACCCCGCGCTACTTGAGGAGAGTAACGCGCGGCTTAAGGTAAGTGGGAAAGTGCCCTGTGCTGGCTCCAGCAAGGCTCTGGGCGAGCAGGTGTGCCTGGCTGTGCAGCTGCACATTGAGGAGGTAAGTTTTTTAAAAAGTTGCCCCCCAAAAGCGCCTCCATGCGAAGGTGTGCACCCCAGCTGATTTGCTGGCTGTCCGGGTTTGTTTGTCCCAGCTGCAACCTGGTCATTATTTGCTGTGTGGAAAGGGCCTAAGTTCTATAGGAGCAGCAGTGGCGTAGGCGGTTAAGAGCTCATGTATCTAATCTGGAGGAACCGGGTTTGATTCCCAGCTCTGCCGCCTGAGCTGTGGAGGCTTATCTGGGGAATTCAGATTAGCCTGTGCACTCCCACACACGCCAGCTGGGTGACCTTGGGCTAGTCACAGCTTTCCAGAGCTCTCTCAGCCCCACCCACCTCACAGGGTGTTTGTTGTGAGGGGGGAAGGGCAAGGAGATTGTCAGCCCCTTTGAGTCTCCTACAGGAGAGAAAGGGGGATATAAATCCAAACTCTTCTTCTTCTTCTTCTTCTTCTTCTTCTTCTTCTTCTTCTTCTTCTTCTTCTTCTTCTTCTTCTTCTTCTTCTTCTTCTTCTTCTTCTTCTTCTTCTATAGCAGCGACAGTTTACTAAAATGCCAATCTGCACAGTGTGGTGCCTTAAAACTCATGTACCTGAATTTACATGCCTATGCACTAGAAACCACCATAATAATCAAGGCAGGTGTACAACAGGTACTGTCACAAAAGTTACGCCCATGCTCTCACATGAGATCCTGATATCCAGAGAGAAGGACTATTTAAAGAAGAGCCATTCAAGTGAAACTTGAAATTCAGTTTGGAAACTATCTAGTGTAAGAAAAAACAGTTGTGCTCCTAGAGGAGTAAGAAAAAGAAGACTTGGTACAACAATTATTGGCTTGACAAAGGACTGCCGAAATAAAAACCTAATCTAGAGGTTTTATAGCCATACCTGACGGTGCACTTACTAAACATTTTTTGTATATTTGTGATAGAAAGATAATGTTAAAATGATATGCACTAGAAACAGCATGCATCCACTCACAGCCCACAGAGGTATAACATCTAGTGAGGCTGTGAAGGGTTAGAACCCTACCAACACTCAAAGACATCTCCAATAGGTAAAAACAGGAACAGTGTACTGGCAATGAGAAAATAGCTACTAGCCTTCATAAACAAGGACACTTGGAACATATGAGATCACCTTTCGCACTCTATAGACATTCACACATCAGCCCCAGCTGTGTCCAAAATGGAGCCCAGGGGAAAGCTAATTTTAACAAATGTGGTGTGCAAGCAAGGGCAGCTGAATTTACTCTGCAAGTCGACAGCATCTTCATCTTCTCACCAAGGATCCTTATGTTGATCAGTAGGGTGGCCAACCCAGTGGTGGGATTCAAATATTTTAACAACCGGTTTCGGTGGTGGGATTCAAATTAACAACTGGTTTAATGTATTGTCGAAGGCTTTCACGGCCGGAATCACTGGGGTGCTGTGTGGTTTCCGGGCTGTATGGCCGTGTTCTAGCAGCATTCTCTCCTGACGTTTCGCCTGCATCTGTGGCTGGCATCTTCAGAGGATCTGATAGTAAGAATGGAAAGCAAGTGGAGTATATATACTGTGAGGTCAAAAGGTGAGGCCCTCTGAATAGAGTAGCCTGGTATGTGAGTCACAAAGAAGTCTGTAGCCTGGGAGTAACAATGAAGATAGCAAGGTCAATAGGTGAATGCATCTGAATAGAAGTGGGGGGGGGTGGGGGGGGGGGGGGGAGTGGGGGGGGGGGGGGGTGGGGGGGGTGTGGGGGGTTGGGGGGGGAGTGGGGGGGGGGGGGTGGGGCGTGGGTGGGGGGGGGGGTGGGGGGGGGGGGGGGTGGGGGGGGGGGGGGGGGGGGGGGGGGGGTGGGGGGGGGGGGGGGTGGGGGGGGGGGGGGGTGGGGGGGGGGGGGGGTGGGGGGGGGGGGGGGTGGGGGGGGGGGGGGGTGGGGGGGGGGGGGGGTGGGGGGGGGGGGGGGTGGGGGGGGGGGGGGGTGGGGGGGGGGGGGGGTGGGGGGGGGGGGGGGTGGGGGGGGGGGGGGGTGGGGGGGGGGGGGGGTGGGGGGGGGGGGGGGTGGGGGGGGGGGGGGGTGGGGGGGGGGGGGGGTGGGGGGGGGGGGGGGTGGGGGGGGGGGGGGGTGGGGGGGGGGGGGGGTGGGGGGGGGGGGGGGTGGGGGGGGGGGGGGGTGGGGGGGGGGGGGGGTGGGGGGGGGGGGGGGTGGGGGGGGGGGGGGGTGGGGGGGGGGGGGGGTGGGGGGGGGGGGGGGTGGGGGGGGGGGGGGGTGGGGGGGGGGGGGGGTGGGGGGGGGGGGGGGTGGGGGGGGGGGGGGGTGGGGGGGGGGGGGGGTGGGGGGGGGGGGGGGTGGGGGGGGGGGGGGGTGGGGGGGGGGGGGGGTGGGGGGGGGGGGGGGTGGGGGGGGGGGGGGGTGGGGGGGGGGGGGGGTGGGGGGGGGGGGGGGTGGGGGGGGGGGGGGGTGGGGGGGGGGGGGGGTGGGGGGGGGGGGGGGTGGGGGGGGGGGGGGGTGGGGGGGGGGGGGGGTGGGGGGGGGGGGGGGTGGGGGGGGGGGGGGGTGGGGGGGGGGGGGGGTGGGGGGGGGGGGGGGTGGGGGGGGGGGGGGGTGGGGGGGGGGGGGGGTGGGGGGGGGGGGGGGTGGGGGGGGGGGGGGGTGGGGGGGGGGGGGGGTGGGGGGGGGGGGGGGTGGGGGGGGGGGGGGGTGGGGGGGGGGGGGGGTGGGGGGGGGGGGGGGTGGGGGGGGGGGGGGGTGGGGGGGGGGGGGGGTGGGGGGGGGGGGGGGTGGGGGGGGGGGGGGGTGGGGGGGGGGGGGGGTGGGGGGGGGGGGGGGTGGGGGGGGGGGGGGGTGGGGGGGGGGGGGGGTGGGGGGGGGGGGGGGTGGGGGGGGGGGGGGGTGGGGGGGGGGGGGGGTGGGGGGGGGGGGGGGTGGGGGGGGGGGGGGGTGGGGGGGGGGGGGGGTGGGGGGGGGGGGGGGTGGGGGGGGGGGGGGGTGGGGGGGGGGGGGGGTGGGGGGGGGGGGGGGTGGGGGGGGGGGGGGGTGGGGGGGGGGGGGGGTGGGGGGGGGGGGGGGTGGGGGGGGGGGGGGGTGGGGGGGGGGGGGGGTGGGGGGGGGGGGGGGTGGGGGGGGGGGGGGGTGGGGGGGGGGGGGGGTGGGGGGGGGGGGGGGTGGGGGGGGGGGGGGGTGGGGGGGGGGGGGGGTGGGGGGGGGGGGGGGTGGGGGGGGGGGGGGGTGGGGGGGGGGGGGGGTGGGGGGGGGGGGGGGTGGGGGGGGGGGGGGGTGGGGGGGGGGGGGGGTGGGGGGGGGGGGGGGTGGGGGGGGGGGGGGGTGGGGGGGGGGGGGGGTGGGGGGGGGGGGGGGTGGGGGGGGGGGGGGGTGGGGGGGGGGGGGGGTGGGGGGGGGGGGGGGTGGGGGGGGGGGGGGGTGGGGGGGGGGGGGGGTGGGGGGGGGGGGGGGTGGGGGGGGGGGGGGGTGGGGGGGGGGGGGGGTGGGGGGGGGGGGGGGTGGGGGGGGGGGGGGGTGGGGGGGGGGGGGGGTGGGGGGGGGGGGGGGTGGGGGGGGGGGGGGGTGGGGGGGGGGGGGGGTGGGGGGGGGGGGGGGTGGGGGGGGGGGGGGGTGGGGGGGGGGGGGGGTGGGGGGGGGGGGGGGTGGGGGGGGGGGGGGGTGGGGGGGGGGGGGGGTGGGGGGGGGGGGGGGTGGGGGGGGGGGGGGGTGGGGGGGGGGGGGGGTGGGGGGGGGGGGGGGTGGGGGGGGGGGGGGGTGGGGGGGGGGGGGGGTGGGGGGGGGGGGGGGTGGGGGGGGGGGGGGGTGGGGGGGGGGGGGGGTGGGGGGGGGGGGGGGTGGGGGGGGGGGGGGGTGGGGGGGGGGGGGGGTGGGGGGGGGGGGGGGTGGGGGGGGGGGGGGGTGGGGGGGGGGGGGGGTGGGGGGGGGGGGGGGTGGGGGGGGGGGGGGGTGGGGGGGGGGGGGGGTGGGGGGGGGGGGGGGTGGGGGGGGGGGGGGGTGGGGGGGGGGGGGGGTGGGGGGGGGGGGGGGTGGGGGGGGGGGGGGGTGGGGGGGGGGGGGGGTGGGGGGGGGGGGGGGTGGGGGGGGGGGGGGGTGGGGGGGGGGGGGGGTGGGGGGGGGGGGGGGTGGGGGGGGGGGGGGGTGGGGGGGGGGGGGGGTGGGGGGGGGGGGGGGTGGGGGGGGGGGGGGGTGGGGGGGGGGGGGGGTGGGGGGGGGGGGGGGTGGGGGGGGGGGGGGGTGGGGGGGGGGGGGGGTGGGGGGGGGGGGGGGTGGGGGGGGGGGGGGGTGGGGGGGGGGGGGGGTGGGGGGGGGGGGGGGTGGGGGGGGGGGGGGGTGGGGGGGGGGGGGGGTGGGGGGGGGGGGGGGTGGGGGGGGGGGGGGGTGGGGGGGGGGGGGGGTGGGGGGGGGGGGGGGTGGGGGGGGGGGGGGGTGGGGGGGGGGGGGGGTGGGGGGGGGGGGGGGTGGGGGGGGGGGGGGGTGGGGGGGGGGGGGGGTGGGGGGGGGGGGGGGTGGGGGGGGGGGGGGGTGGGGGGGGGGGGGGGTGGGGGGGGGGGGGGGTGGGGGGGGGGGGGGGTGGGGGGGGGGGGGGGTGGGGGGGGGGGGGGGTGGGGGGGGGGGGGGGTGGGGGGGGGGGGGGGTGGGGGGGGGGGGGGGTGGGGGGGGGGGGGGGTGGGGGGGGGGGGGGGTGGGGGGGGGGGGGGGTGGGGGGGGGGGGGGGTGGGGGGGGGGGGGGGTGGGGGGGGGGGGGGGTGGGGGGGGGGGGGGGTGGGGGGGGGGGGGGGTGGGGGGGGGGGGGGGTGGGGGGGGGGGGGGGTGGGGGGGGGGGGGGGTGGGGGGGGGGGGGGGTGGGGGGGGGGGGGGGTGGGGGGGGGGGGGGGTGGGGGGGGGGGGGGGTGGGGGGGGGGGGGGGTGGGGGGGGGGGGGGGTGGGGGGGGGGGGGGGTGGGGGGGGGGGGGGGTGGGGGGGGGGGGGGGTGGGGGGGGGGGGGGGTGGGGGGGGGGGGGGGTGGGGGGGGGGGGGGGTGGGGGGGGGGGGGGGTGGGGGGGGGGGGGGGTGGGGGGGGGGGGGGGTGGGGGGGGGGGGGGGTGGGGGGGGGGGGGGGTGGGGGGGGGGGGGGGTGGGGGGGGGGGGGGGTGGGGGGGGGGGGGGGTGGGGGGGGGGGGGGGTGGGGGGGGGGGGGGGTGGGGGGGGGGGGGGGTGGGGGGGGGGGGGGGTGGGGGGGGGGGGGGGTGGGGGGGGGGGGGGGTGGGGGGGGGGGGGGGTGGGGGGGGGGGGGGGTGGGGGGGGGGGGGGGTGGGGGGGGGGGGGGGTGGGGGGGGGGGGGGGTGGGGGGGGGGGGGGGTGGGGGGGGGGGGGGGTGGGGGGGGGGGGGGGTGGGGGGGGGGGGGGGTGGGGGGGGGGGGGGGTGGGGGGGGGGGGGGGTGGGGGGGGGGGGGGGTGGGGGGGGGGGGGGGTGGGGGGGGGGGGGGGTGGGGGGGGGGGGGGGTGGGGGGGGGGGGGGGTGGGGGGGGGGGGGGGTGGGGGGGGGGGGGGGTGGGGGGGGGGGGGGGTGGGGGGGGGGGGGGGTGGGGGGGGGGGGGGGTGGGGGGGGGGGGGGGTGGGGGGGGGGGGGGGTGGGGGGGGGGGGGGGTGGGGGGGGGGGGGGGTGGGGGGGGGGGGGGGTGGGGGGGGGGGGGGGTGGGGGGGGGGGGGGGTGGGGGGGGGGGGGGGTGGGGGGGGGGGGGGGTGGGGGGGGGGGGGGGTGGGGGGGGGGGGGGGTGGGGGGGGGGGGGGGTGGGGGGGGGGGGGGGTGGGGGGGGGGGGGGGTGGGGGGGGGGGGGGGTGGGGGGGGGGGGGGGTGGGGGGGGGGGGGGGTGGGGGGGGGGGGGGGTGGGGGGGGGGGGGGGTGGGGGGGGGGGGGGGTGGGGGGGGGGGGGGGTGGGGGGGGGGGGGGGTGGGGGGGGGGGGGGGTGGGGGGGGGGGGGGGTGGGGGGGGGGGGGGGTGGGGGGGGGGGGGGGTGGGGGGGGGGGGGGGTGGGGGGGGGGGGGGGTGGGGGGGGGGGGGGGTGGGGGGGGGGGGGGGTGGGGGGGGGGGGGGGTGGGGGGGGGGGGGGGTGGGGGGGGGGGGGGGTGGGGGGGGGGGGGGGTGGGGGGGGGGGGGGGTGGGGGGGGGGGGGGGTGGGGGGGGGGGGGGGTGGGGGGGGGGGGGGGTGGGGGGGGGGGGGGGTGGGGGGGGGGGGGGGTGGGGGGGGGGGGGGGTGGGGGGGGGGGGGGGTGGGGGGGGGGGGGGGTGGGGGGGGGGGGGGGTGGGGGGGGGGGGGGGTGGGGGGGGGGGGGGGTGGGGGGGGGGGGGGGTGGGGGGGGGGGGGGGTGGGGGGGGGGGGGGGTGGGGGGGGGGGGGGGTGGGGGGGGGGGGGGGTGGGGGGGGGGGGGGGTGGGGGGGGGGGGGGGTGGGGGGGGGGGGGGGTGGGGGGGGGGGGGGGTGGGGGGGGGGGGGGGTGGGGGGGGGGGGGGGTGGGGGGGGGGGGGGGTGGGGGGGGGGGGGGGTGGGGGGGGGGGGGGGTGGGGGGGGGGGGGGGTGGGGGGGGGGGGGGGTGGGGGGGGGGGGGGGTGGGGGGGGGGGGGGGTGGGGGGGGGGGGGGGTGGGGGGGGGGGGGGGTGGGGGGGGGGGGGGGTGGGGGGGGGGGGGGGTGGGGGGGGGGGGGGGTGGGGGGGGGGGGGGGTGGGGGGGGGGGGGGGTGGGGGGGGGGGGGGGTGGGGGGGGGGGGGGGTGGGGGGGGGGGGGGGTGGGGGGGGGGGGGGGTGGGGGGGGGGGGGGGTGGGGGGGGGGGGGGGTGGGGGGGGGGGGGGGTGGGGGGGGGGGGGGGTGGGGGGGGGGGGGGGTGGGGGGGGGGGGGGGTGGGGGGGGGGGGGGGTGGGGGGGGGGGGGGGTGGGGGGGGGGGGGGGTGGGGGGGGGGGGGGGTGGGGGGGGGGGGGGGTGGGGGGGGGGGGGGGTGGGGGGGGGGGGGGGTGGGGGGGGGGGGGGGTGGGGGGGGGGGGGGGTGGGGGGGGGGGGGGGTGGGGGGGGGGGGGGGTGGGGGGGGGGGGGGGTGGGGGGGGGGGGGGGTGGGGGGGGGGGGGGGTGGGGGGGGGGGGGGGTGGGGGGGGGGGGGGGTGGGGGGGGGGGGGGGTGGGGGGGGGGGGGGGTGGGGGGGGGGGGGGGTGGGGGGGGGGGGGGGTGGGGGGGGGGGGGGGTGGGGGGGGGGGGGGGTGGGGGGGGGGGGGGGTGGGGGGGGGGGGGGGTGGGGGGGGGGGGGGGTGGGGGGGGGGGGGGGTGGGGGGGGGGGGGGGTGGGGGGGGGGGGGGGTGGGGGGGGGGGGGGGTGGGGGGGGGGGGGGGTGGGGGGGGGGGGGGGTGGGGGGGGGGGGGGGTGGGGGGGGGGGGGGGTGGGGGGGGGGGGGGGTGGGGGGGGGGGGGGGTGGGGGGGGGGGGGGGTGGGGGGGGGGGGGGGTGGGGGGGGGGGGGGGTGGGGGGGGGGGGGGGTGGGGGGGGGGGGGGGTGGGGGGGGGGGGGGGTGGGGGGGGGGGGGGGTGGGGGGGGGGGGGGGTGGGGGGGGGGGGGGGTGGGGGGGGGGGGGGGTGGGGGGGGGGGGGGGTGGGGGGGGGGGGGGGTGGGGGGGGGGGGGGGTGGGGGGGGGGGGGGGTGGGGGGGGGGGGGGGTGGGGGGGGGGGGGGGTGGGGGGGGGGGGGGGTGGGGGGGGGGGGGGGTGGGGGGGGGGGGGGGTGGGGGGGGGGGGGGGTGGGGGGGGGGGGGGGTGGGGGGGGGGGGGGGTGGGGGGGGGGGGGGGTGGGGGGGGGGGGGGGTGGGGGGGGGGGGGGGTGGGGGGGGGGGGGGGTGGGGGGGGGGGGGGGTGGGGGGGGGGGGGGGTGGGGGGGGGGGGGGGTGGGGGGGGGGGGGGGTGGGGGGGGGGGGGGGTGGGGGGGGGGGGGGGTGGGGGGGGGGGGGGGTGGGGGGGGGGGGGGGTGGGGGGGGGGGGGGGTGGGGGGGGGGGGGGGTGGGGGGGGGGGGGGGTGGGGGGGGGGGGGGGTGGGGGGGGGGGGGGGTGGGGGGGGGGGGGGGTGGGGGGGGGGGGGGGTGGGGGGGGGGGGGGGTGGGGGGGGGGGGGGGTGGGGGGGGGGGGGGGTGGGGGGGGGGGGGGGTGGGGGGGGGGGGGGGTGGGGGGGGGGGGGGGTGGGGGGGGGGGGGGGTGGGGGGGGGGGGGGGTGGGGGGGGGGGGGGGTGGGGGGGGGGGGGGGTGGGGGGGGGGGGGGGTGGGGGGGGGGGGGGGTGGGGGGGGGGGGGGGTGGGGGGGGGGGGGGGTGGGGGGGGGGGGGGGTGGGGGGGGGGGGGGGTGGGGGGGGGGGGGGGTGGGGGGGGGGGGGGGTGGGGGGGGGGGGGGGTGGGGGGGGGGGGGGGTGGGGGGGGGGGGGGGTGGGGGGGGGGGGGGGTGGGGGGGGGGGGGGGTGGGGGGGGGGGGGGGTGGGGGGGGGGGGGGGTGGGGGGGGGGGGGGGTGGGGGGGGGGGGGGGTGGGGGGGGGGGGGGGTGGGGGGGGGGGGGGGTGGGGGGGGGGGGGGGTGGGGGGGGGGGGGGGTGGGGGGGGGGGGGGGTGGGGGGGGGGGGGGGTGGGGGGGGGGGGGGGTGGGGGGGGGGGGGGGTGGGGGGGGGGGGGGGTGGGGGGGGGGGGGGGTGGGGGGGGGGGGGGGTGGGGGGGGGGGGGGGTGGGGGGGGGGGGGGGTGGGGGGGGGGGGGGGTGGGGGGGGGGGGGGGTGGGGGGGGGGGGGGGTGGGGGGGGGGGGGGGTGGGGGGGGGGGGGGGTGGGGGGGGGGGGGGGTGGGGGGGGGGGGGGGTGGGGGGGGGGGGGGGTGGGGGGGGGGGGGGGTGGGGGGGGGGGGGGGTGGGGGGGGGGGGGGGTGGGGGGGGGGGGGGGTGGGGGGGGGGGGGGGTGGGGGGGGGGGGGGGTGGGGGGGGGGGGGGGTGGGGGGGGGGGGGGGTGGGGGGGGGGGGGGGTGGGGGGGGGGGGGGGTGGGGGGGGGGGGGGGTGGGGGGGGGGGGGGGTGGGGGGGGGGGGGGGTGGGGGGGGGGGGGGGTGGGGGGGGGGGGGGGTGGGGGGGGGGGGGGGTGGGGGGGGGGGGGGGTGGGGGGGGGGGGGGGTGGGGGGGGGGGGGGGTGGGGGGGGGGGGGGGTGGGGGGGGGGGGGGGTGGGGGGGGGGGGGGGTGGGGGGGGGGGGGGGTGGGGGGGGGGGGGGGTGGGGGGGGGGGGGGGTGGGGGGGGGGGGGGGTGGGGGGGGGGGGGGGTGGGGGGGGGGGGGGGTGGGGGGGGGGGGGGGTGGGGGGGGGGGGGGGTGGGGGGGGGGGGGGGTGGGGGGGGGGGGGGGTGGGGGGGGGGGGGGGTGGGGGGGGGGGGGGGTGGGGGGGGGGGGGGGTGGGGGGGGGGGGGGGTGGGGGGGGGGGGGGGTGGGGGGGGGGGGGGGTGGGGGGGGGGGGGGGTGGGGGGGGGGGGGGGTGGGGGGGGGGGGGGGTGGGGGGGGGGGGGGGTGGGGGGGGGGGGGGGTGGGGGGGGGGGGGGGTGGGGGGGGGGGGGGGTGGGGGGGGGGGGGGGTGGGGGGGGGGGGGGGTGGGGGGGGGGGGGGGTGGGGGGGGGGGGGGGTGGGGGGGGGGGGGGGTGGGGGGGGGGGGGGGTGGGGGGGGGGGGGGGTGGGGGGGGGGGGGGGTGGGGGGGGGGGGGGGTGGGGGGGGGGGGGGGTGGGGGGGGGGGGGGGTGGGGGGGGGGGGGGGTGGGGGGGGGGGGGGGTGGGGGGGGGGGGGGGTGGGGGGGGGGGGGGGTGGGGGGGGGGGGGGGTGGGGGGGGGGGGGGGTGGGGGGGGGGGGGGGTGGGGGGGGGGGGGGGTGGGGGGGGGGGGGGGTGGGGGGGGGGGGGGGTGGGGGGGGGGGGGGGTGGGGGGGGGGGGGGGTGGGGGGGGGGGGGGGTGGGGGGGGGGGGGGGTGGGGGGGGGGGGGGGTGGGGGGGGGGGGGGGTGGGGGGGGGGGGGGGTGGGGGGGGGGGGGGGTGGGGGGGGGGGGGGGTGGGGGGGGGGGGGGGTGGGGGGGGGGGGGGGTGGGGGGGGGGGGGGGTGGGGGGGGGGGGGGGTGGGGGGGGGGGGGGGTGGGGGGGGGGGGGGGTGGGGGGGGGGGGGGGTGGGGGGGGGGGGGGGTGGGGGGGGGGGGGGGTGGGGGGGGGGGGGGGTGGGGGGGGGGGGGGGTGGGGGGGGGGGGGGGTGGGGGGGGGGGGGGGTGGGGGGGGGGGGGGGTGGGGGGGGGGGGGGGTGGGGGGGGGGGGGGGTGGGGGGGGGGGGGGGTGGGGGGGGGGGGGGGTGGGGGGGGGGGGGGGTGGGGGGGGGGGGGGGTGGGGGGGGGGGGGGGTGGGGGGGGGGGGGGGTGGGGGGGGGGGGGGGTGGGGGGGGGGGGGGGTGGGGGGGGGGGGGGGTGGGGGGGGGGGGGGGTGGGGGGGGGGGGGGGTGGGGGGGGGGGGGGGTGGGGGGGGGGGGGGGTGGGGGGGGGGGGGGGTGGGGGGGGGGGGGGGTGGGGGGGGGGGGGGGTGGGGGGGGGGGGGGGTGGGGGGGGGGGGGGGTGGGGGGGGGGGGGGGTGGGGGGGGGGGGGGGTGGGGGGGGGGGGGGGTGGGGGGGGGGGGGGGTGGGGGGGGGGGGGGGTGGGGGGGGGGGGGGGTGGGGGGGGGGGGGGGTGGGGGGGGGGGGGGGTGGGGGGGGGGGGGGGTGGGGGGGGGGGGGGGTGGGGGGGGGGGGGGGTGGGGGGGGGGGGGGGTGGGGGGGGGGGGGGGTGGGGGGGGGGGGGGGTGGGGGGGGGGGGGGGTGGGGGGGGGGGGGGGTGGGGGGGGGGGGGGGTGGGGGGGGGGGGGGGTGGGGGGGGGGGGGGGTGGGGGGGGGGGGGGGTGGGGGGGGGGGGGGGTGGGGGGGGGGGGGGGTGGGGGGGGGGGGGGGTGGGGGGGGGGGGGGGTGGGGGGGGGGGGGGGTGGGGGGGGGGGGGGGTGGGGGGGGGGGGGGGTGGGGGGGGGGGGGGGTGGGGGGGGGGGGGGGTGGGGGGGGGGGGGGGTGGGGGGGGGGGGGGGTGGGGGGGGGGGGGGGTGGGGGGGGGGGGGGGTGGGGGGGGGGGGGGGTGGGGGGGGGGGGGGGTGGGGGGGGGGGGGGGTGGGGGGGGGGGGGGGTGGGGGGGGGGGGGGGTGGGGGGGGGGGGGGGTGGGGGGGGGGGGGGGTGGGGGGGGGGGGGGGTGGGGGGGGGGGGGGGTGGGGGGGGGGGGGGGTGGGGGGGGGGGGGGGTGGGGGGGGGGGGGGGTGGGGGGGGGGGGGGGTGGGGGGGGGGGGGGGTGGGGGGGGGGGGGGGTGGGGGGGGGGGGGGGTGGGGGGGGGGGGGGGTGGGGGGGGGGGGGGGTGGGGGGGGGGGGGGGTGGGGGGGGGGGGGGGTGGGGGGGGGGGGGGGTGGGGGGGGGGGGGGGTGGGGGGGGGGGGGGGTGGGGGGGGGGGGGGGTGGGGGGGGGGGGGGGTGGGGGGGGGGGGGGGTGGGGGGGGGGGGGGGTGGGGGGGGGGGGGGGTGGGGGGGGGGGGGGGTGGGGGGGGGGGGGGGTGGGGGGGGGGGGGGGTGGGGGGGGGGGGGGGTGGGGGGGGGGGGGGGTGGGGGGGGGGGGGGGTGGGGGGGGGGGGGGGTGGGGGGGGGGGGGGGTGGGGGGGGGGGGGGGTGGGGGGGGGGGGGGGTGGGGGGGGGGGGGGGTGGGGGGGGGGGGGGGTGGGGGGGGGGGGGGGTGGGGGGGGGGGGGGGTGGGGGGGGGGGGGGGTGGGGGGGGGGGGGGGTGGGGGGGGGGGGGGGTGGGGGGGGGGGGGGGTGGGGGGGGGGGGGGGTGGGGGGGGGGGGGGGTGGGGGGGGGGGGGGGTGGGGGGGGGGGGGGGTGGGGGGGGGGGGGGGTGGGGGGGGGGGGGGGTGGGGGGGGGGGGGGGTGGGGGGGGGGGGGGGTGGGGGGGGGGGGGGGTGGGGGGGGGGGGGGGTGGGGGGGGGGGGGGGTGGGGGGGGGGGGGGGTGGGGGGGGGGGGGGGTGGGGGGGGGGGGGGGTGGGGGGGGGGGGGGGTGGGGGGGGGGGGGGGTGGGGGGGGGGGGGGGTGGGGGGGGGGGGGGGTGGGGGGGGGGGGGGGTGGGGGGGGGGGGGGGTGGGGGGGGGGGGGGGTGGGGGGGGGGGGGGGTGGGGGGGGGGGGGGGTGGGGGGGGGGGGGGGTGGGGGGGGGGGGGGGTGGGGGGGGGGGGGGGTGGGGGGGGGGGGGGGTGGGGGGGGGGGGGGGTGGGGGGGGGGGGGGGTGGGGGGGGGGGGGGGTGGGGGGGGGGGGGGGTGGGGGGGGGGGGGGGTGGGGGGGGGGGGGGGTGGGGGGGGGGGGGGGTGGGGGGGGGGGGGGGTGGGGGGGGGGGGGGGTGGGGGGGGGGGGGGGTGGGGGGGGGGGGGGGTGGGGGGGGGGGGGGGTGGGGGGGGGGGGGGGTGGGGGGGGGGGGGGGTGGGGGGGGGGGGGGGTGGGGGGGGGGGGGGGTGGGGGGGGGGGGGGGTGGGGGGGGGGGGGGGTGGGGGGGGGGGGGGGTGGGGGGGGGGGGGGGTGGGGGGGGGGGGGGGTGGGGGGGGGGGGGGGTGGGGGGGGGGGGGGGTGGGGGGGGGGGGGGGTGGGGGGGGGGGGGGGTGGGGGGGGGGGGGGGTGGGGGGGGGGGGGGGTGGGGGGGGGGGGGGGTGGGGGGGGGGGGGGGTGGGGGGGGGGGGGGGTGGGGGGGGGGGGGGGTGGGGGGGGGGGGGGGTGGGGGGGGGGGGGGGTGGGGGGGGGGGGGGGTGGGGGGGGGGGGGGGTGGGGGGGGGGGGGGGTGGGGGGGGGGGGGGGTGGGGGGGGGGGGGGGTGGGGGGGGGGGGGGGTGGGGGGGGGGGGGGGTGGGGGGGGGGGGGGGTGGGGGGGGGGGGGGGTGGGGGGGGGGGGGGGTGGGGGGGGGGGGGGGTGGGGGGGGGGGGGGGTGGGGGGGGGGGGGGGTGGGGGGGGGGGGGGGTGGGGGGGGGGGGGGGTGGGGGGGGGGGGGGGTGGGGGGGGGGGGGGGTGGGGGGGGGGGGGGGTGGGGGGGGGGGGGGGTGGGGGGGGGGGGGGGTGGGGGGGGGGGGGGGTGGGGGGGGGGGGGGGTGGGGGGGGGGGGGGGTGGGGGGGGGGGGGGGTGGGGGGGGGGGGGGGTGGGGGGGGGGGGGGGTGGGGGGGGGGGGGGGTGGGGGGGGGGGGGGGTGGGGGGGGGGGGGGGTGGGGGGGGGGGGGGGTGGGGGGGGGGGGGGGTGGGGGGGGGGGGGGGTGGGGGGGGGGGGGGGTGGGGGGGGGGGGGGGTGGGGGGGGGGGGGGGTGGGGGGGGGGGGGGGTGGGGGGGGGGGGGGGTGGGGGGGGGGGGGGGTGGGGGGGGGGGGGGGTGGGGGGGGGGGGGGGTGGGGGGGGGGGGGGGTGGGGGGGGGGGGGGGTGGGGGGGGGGGGGGGTGGGGGGGGGGGGGGGTGGGGGGGGGGGGGGGTGGGGGGGGGGGGGGGTGGGGGGGGGGGGGGGTGGGGGGGGGGGGGGGTGGGGGGGGGGGGGGGTGGGGGGGGGGGGGGGTGGGGGGGGGGGGGGGTGGGGGGGGGGGGGGGTGGGGGGGGGGGGGGGTGGGGGGGGGGGGGGGTGGGGGGGGGGGGGGGTGGGGGGGGGGGGGGGTGGGGGGGGGGGGGGGTGGGGGGGGGGGGGGGTGGGGGGGGGGGGGGGTGGGGGGGGGGGGGGGTGGGGGGGGGGGGGGGTGGGGGGGGGGGGGGGTGGGGGGGGGGGGGGGTGGGGGGGGGGGGGGGTGGGGGGGGGGGGGGGTGGGGGGGGGGGGGGGTGGGGGGGGGGGGGGGTGGGGGGGGGGGGGGGTGGGGGGGGGGGGGGGTGGGGGGGGGGGGGGGTGGGGGGGGGGGGGGGTGGGGGGGGGGGGGGGTGGGGGGGGGGGGGGGTGGGGGGGGGGGGGGGTGGGGGGGGGGGGGGGTGGGGGGGGGGGGGGGTGGGGGGGGGGGGGGGTGGGGGGGGGGGGGGGTGGGGGGGGGGGGGGGTGGGGGGGGGGGGGGGTGGGGGGGGGGGGGGGTGGGGGGGGGGGGGGGTGGGGGGGGGGGGGGGTGGGGGGGGGGGGGGGTGGGGGGGGGGGGGGGTGGGGGGGGGGGGGGGTGGGGGGGGGGGGGGGTGGGGGGGGGGGGGGGTGGGGGGGGGGGGGGGTGGGGGGGGGGGGGGGTGGGGGGGGGGGGGGGTGGGGGGGGGGGGGGGTGGGGGGGGGGGGGGGTGGGGGGGGGGGGGGGTGGGGGGGGGGGGGGGTGGGGGGGGGGGGGGGTGGGGGGGGGGGGGGGTGGGGGGGGGGGGGGGTGGGGGGGGGGGGGGGTGGGGGGGGGGGGGGGTGGGGGGGGGGGGGGGTGGGGGGGGGGGGGGGTGGGGGGGGGGGGGGGTGGGGGGGGGGGGGGGTGGGGGGGGGGGGGGGTGGGGGGGGGGGGGGGTGGGGGGGGGGGGGGGTGGGGGGGGGGGGGGGTGGGGGGGGGGGGGGGTGGGGGGGGGGGGGGGTGGGGGGGGGGGGGGGTGGGGGGGGGGGGGGGTGGGGGGGGGGGGGGGTGGGGGGGGGGGGGGGTGGGGGGGGGGGGGGGTGGGGGGGGGGGGGGGTGGGGGGGGGGGGGGGTGGGGGGGGGGGGGGGTGGGGGGGGGGGGGGGTGGGGGGGGGGGGGGGTGGGGGGGGGGGGGGGTGGGGGGGGGGGGGGGTGGGGGGGGGGGGGGGTGGGGGGGGGGGGGGGTGGGGGGGGGGGGGGGTGGGGGGGGGGGGGGGTGGGGGGGGGGGGGGGTGGGGGGGGGGGGGGGTGGGGGGGGGGGGGGGTGGGGGGGGGGGGGGGTGGGGGGGGGGGGGGGTGGGGGGGGGGGGGGGTGGGGGGGGGGGGGGGTGGGGGGGGGGGGGGGTGGGGGGGGGGGGGGGTGGGGGGGGGGGGGGGTGGGGGGGGGGGGGGGTGGGGGGGGGGGGGGGTGGGGGGGGGGGGGGGTGGGGGGGGGGGGGGGTGGGGGGGGGGGGGGGTGGGGGGGGGGGGGGGTGGGGGGGGGGGGGGGTGGGGGGGGGGGGGGGTGGGGGGGGGGGGGGGTGGGGGGGGGGGGGGGTGGGGGGGGGGGGGGGTGGGGGGGGGGGGGGGTGGGGGGGGGGGGGGGTGGGGGGGGGGGGGGGTGGGGGGGGGGGGGGGTGGGGGGGGGGGGGGGTGGGGGGGGGGGGGGGTGGGGGGGGGGGGGGGTGGGGGGGGGGGGGGGTGGGGGGGGGGGGGGGTGGGGGGGGGGGGGGGTGGGGGGGGGGGGGGGTGGGGGGGGGGGGGGGTGGGGGGGGGGGGGGGTGGGGGGGGGGGGGGGTGGGGGGGGGGGGGGGTGGGGGGGGGGGGGGGTGGGGGGGGGGGGGGGTGGGGGGGGGGGGGGGTGGGGGGGGGGGGGGGTGGGGGGGGGGGGGGGTGGGGGGGGGGGGGGGTGGGGGGGGGGGGGGGTGGGGGGGGGGGGGGGTGGGGGGGGGGGGGGGTGGGGGGGGGGGGGGGTGGGGGGGGGGGGGGGTGGGGGGGGGGGGGGGTGGGGGGGGGGGGGGGTGGGGGGGGGGGGGGGTGGGGGGGGGGGGGGGTGGGGGGGGGGGGGGGTGGGGGGGGGGGGGGGTGGGGGGGGGGGGGGGTGGGGGGGGGGGGGGGTGGGGGGGGGGGGGGGTGGGGGGGGGGGGGGGTGGGGGGGGGGGGGGGTGGGGGGGGGGGGGGGTGGGGGGGGGGGGGGGTGGGGGGGGGGGGGGGTGGGGGGGGGGGGGGGTGGGGGGGGGGGGGGGTGGGGGGGGGGGGGGGTGGGGGGGGGGGGGGGTGGGGGGGGGGGGGGGTGGGGGGGGGGGGGGGTGGGGGGGGGGGGGGGTGGGGGGGGGGGGGGGTGGGGGGGGGGGGGGGTGGGGGGGGGGGGGGGTGGGGGGGGGGGGGGGTGGGGGGGGGGGGGGGTGGGGGGGGGGGGGGGTGGGGGGGGGGGGGGGTGGGGGGGGGGGGGGGTGGGGGGGGGGGGGGGTGGGGGGGGGGGGGGGTGGGGGGGGGGGGGGGTGGGGGGGGGGGGGGGTGGGGGGGGGGGGGGGTGGGGGGGGGGGGGGGTGGGGGGGGGGGGGGGTGGGGGGGGGGGGGGGTGGGGGGGGGGGGGGGTGGGGGGGGGGGGGGGTGGGGGGGGGGGGGGGTGGGGGGGGGGGGGGGTGGGGGGGGGGGGGGGTGGGGGGGGGGGGGGGTGGGGGGGGGGGGGGGTGGGGGGGGGGGGGGGTGGGGGGGGGGGGGGGTGGGGGGGGGGGGGGGTGGGGGGGGGGGGGGGTGGGGGGGGGGGGGGGTGGGGGGGGGGGGGGGTGGGGGGGGGGGGGGGTGGGGGGGGGGGGGGGTGGGGGGGGGGGGGGGTGGGGGGGGGGGGGGGTGGGGGGGGGGGGGGGTGGGGGGGGGGGGGGGTGGGGGGGGGGGGGGGTGGGGGGGGGGGGGGGTGGGGGGGGGGGGGGGTGGGGGGGGGGGGGGGTGGGGGGGGGGGGGGGTGGGGGGGGGGGGGGGTGGGGGGGGGGGGGGGTGGGGGGGGGGGGGGGTGGGGGGGGGGGGGGGTGGGGGGGGGGGGGGGTGGGGGGGGGGGGGGGTGGGGGGGGGGGGGGGTGGGGGGGGGGGGGGGTGGGGGGGGGGGGGGGTGGGGGGGGGGGGGGGTGGGGGGGGGGGGGGGTGGGGGGGGGGGGGGGTGGGGGGGGGGGGGGGTGGGGGGGGGGGGGGGTGGGGGGGGGGGGGGGTGGGGGGGGGGGGGGGTGGGGGGGGGGGGGGGTGGGGGGGGGGGGGGGTGGGGGGGGGGGGGGGTGGGGGGGGGGGGGGGTGGGGGGGGGGGGGGGTGGGGGGGGGGGGGGGTGGGGGGGGGGGGGGGTGGGGGGGGGGGGGGGTGGGGGGGGGGGGGGGTGGGGGGGGGGGGGGGTGGGGGGGGGGGGGGGTGGGGGGGGGGGGGGGTGGGGGGGGGGGGGGGTGGGGGGGGGGGGGGGTGGGGGGGGGGGGGGGTGGGGGGGGGGGGGGGTGGGGGGGGGGGGGGGTGGGGGGGGGGGGGGGTGGGGGGGGGGGGGGGTGGGGGGGGGGGGGGGTGGGGGGGGGGGGGGGTGGGGGGGGGGGGGGGTGGGGGGGGGGGGGGGTGGGGGGGGGGGGGGGTGGGGGGGGGGGGGGGTGGGGGGGGGGGGGGGTGGGGGGGGGGGGGGGTGGGGGGGGGGGGGGGTGGGGGGGGGGGGGGGTGGGGGGGGGGGGGGGTGGGGGGGGGGGGGGGTGGGGGGGGGGGGGGGTGGGGGGGGGGGGGGGTGGGGGGGGGGGGGGGTGGGGGGGGGGGGGGGTGGGGGGGGGGGGGGGTGGGGGGGGGGGGGGGTGGGGGGGGGGGGGGGTGGGGGGGGGGGGGGGTGGGGGGGGGGGGGGGTGGGGGGGGGGGGGGGTGGGGGGGGGGGGGGGTGGGGGGGGGGGGGGGTGGGGGGGGGGGGGGGTGGGGGGGGGGGGGGGTGGGGGGGGGGGGGGGTGGGGGGGGGGGGGGGTGGGGGGGGGGGGGGGTGGGGGGGGGGGGGGGTGGGGGGGGGGGGGGGTGGGGGGGGGGGGGGGTGGGGGGGGGGGGGGGTGGGGGGGGGGGGGGGTGGGGGGGGGGGGGGGTGGGGGGGGGGGGGGGTGGGGGGGGGGGGGGGTGGGGGGGGGGGGGGGTGGGGGGGGGGGGGGGTGGGGGGGGGGGGGGGTGGGGGGGGGGGGGGGTGGGGGGGGGGGGGGGTGGGGGGGGGGGGGGGTGGGGGGGGGGGGGGGTGGGGGGGGGGGGGGGTGGGGGGGGGGGGGGGTGGGGGGGGGGGGGGGTGGGGGGGGGGGGGGGTGGGGGGGGGGGGGGGTGGGGGGGGGGGGGGGTGGGGGGGGGGGGGGGTGGGGGGGGGGGGGGGTGGGGGGGGGGGGGGGTGGGGGGGGGGGGGGGTGGGGGGGGGGGGGGGTGGGGGGGGGGGGGGGTGGGGGGGGGGGGGGGTGGGGGGGGGGGGGGGTGGGGGGGGGGGGGGGTGGGGGGGGGGGGGGGTGGGGGGGGGGGGGGGTGGGGGGGGGGGGGGGTGGGGGGGGGGGGGGGTGGGGGGGGGGGGGGGTGGGGGGGGGGGGGGGTGGGGGGGGGGGGGGGTGGGGGGGGGGGGGGGTGGGGGGGGGGGGGGGTGGGGGGGGGGGGGGGTGGGGGGGGGGGGGGGTGGGGGGGGGGGGGGGTGGGGGGGGGGGGGGGTGGGGGGGGGGGGGGGTGGGGGGGGGGGGGGGTGGGGGGGGGGGGGGGTGGGGGGGGGGGGGGGTGGGGGGGGGGGGGGGTGGGGGGGGGGGGGGGTGGGGGGGGGGGGGGGTGGGGGGGGGGGGGGGTGGGGGGGGGGGGGGGTGGGGGGGGGGGGGGGTGGGGGGGGGGGGGGGTGGGGGGGGGGGGGGGTGGGGGGGGGGGGGGGTGGGGGGGGGGGGGGGTGGGGGGGGGGGGGGGTGGGGGGGGGGGGGGGTGGGGGGGGGGGGGGGTGGGGGGGGGGGGGGGTGGGGGGGGGGGGGGGTGGGGGGGGGGGGGGGTGGGGGGGGGGGGGGGTGGGGGGGGGGGGGGGTGGGGGGGGGGGGGGGTGGGGGGGGGGGGGGGTGGGGGGGGGGGGGGGTGGGGGGGGGGGGGGGTGGGGGGGGGGGGGGGTGGGGGGGGGGGGGGGTGGGGGGGGGGGGGGGTGGGGGGGGGGGGGGGTGGGGGGGGGGGGGGGTGGGGGGGGGGGGGGGTGGGGGGGGGGGGGGGTGGGGGGGGGGGGGGGTGGGGGGGGGGGGGGGTGGGGGGGGGGGGGGGTGGGGGGGGGGGGGGGTGGGGGGGGGGGGGGGTGGGGGGGGGGGGGGGTGGGGGGGGGGGGGGGTGGGGGGGGGGGGGGGTGGGGGGGGGGGGGGGTGGGGGGGGGGGGGGGTGGGGGGGGGGGGGGGTGGGGGGGGGGGGGGGTGGGGGGGGGGGGGGGTGGGGGGGGGGGGGGGTGGGGGGGGGGGGGGGTGGGGGGGGGGGGGGGTGGGGGGGGGGGGGGGTGGGGGGGGGGGGGGGTGGGGGGGGGGGGGGGTGGGGGGGGGGGGGGGTGGGGGGGGGGGGGGGTGGGGGGGGGGGGGGGTGGGGGGGGGGGGGGGTGGGGGGGGGGGGGGGTGGGGGGGGGGGGGGGTGGGGGGGGGGGGGGGTGGGGGGGGGGGGGGGTGGGGGGGGGGGGGGGTGGGGGGGGGGGGGGGTGGGGGGGGGGGGGGGTGGGGGGGGGGGGGGGTGGGGGGGGGGGGGGGTGGGGGGGGGGGGGGGTGGGGGGGGGGGGGGGTGGGGGGGGGGGGGGGTGGGGGGGGGGGGGGGTGGGGGGGGGGGGGGGTGGGGGGGGGGGGGGGTGGGGGGGGGGGGGGGTGGGGGGGGGGGGGGGTGGGGGGGGGGGGGGGTGGGGGGGGGGGGGGGTGGGGGGGGGGGGGGGTGGGGGGGGGGGGGGGTGGGGGGGGGGGGGGGTGGGGGGGGGGGGGGGTGGGGGGGGGGGGGGGTGGGGGGGGGGGGGGGTGGGGGGGGGGGGGGGTGGGGGGGGGGGGGGGTGGGGGGGGGGGGGGGTGGGGGGGGGGGGGGGTGGGGGGGGGGGGGGGTGGGGGGGGGGGGGGGTGGGGGGGGGGGGGGGTGGGGGGGGGGGGGGGTGGGGGGGGGGGGGGGTGGGGGGGGGGGGGGGTGGGGGGGGGGGGGGGTGGGGGGGGGGGGGGGTGGGGGGGGGGGGGGGTGGGGGGGGGGGGGGGTGGGGGGGGGGGGGGGTGGGGGGGGGGGGGGGTGGGGGGGGGGGGGGGTGGGGGGGGGGGGGGGTGGGGGGGGGGGGGGGTGGGGGGGGGGGGGGGTGGGGGGGGGGGGGGGTGGGGGGGGGGGGGGGTGGGGGGGGGGGGGGGTGGGGGGGGGGGGGGGTGGGGGGGGGGGGGGGTGGGGGGGGGGGGGGGTGGGGGGGGGGGGGGGTGGGGGGGGGGGGGGGTGGGGGGGGGGGGGGGTGGGGGGGGGGGGGGGTGGGGGGGGGGGGGGGTGGGGGGGGGGGGGGGTGGGGGGGGGGGGGGGTGGGGGGGGGGGGGGGTGGGGGGGGGGGGGGGTGGGGGGGGGGGGGGGTGGGGGGGGGGGGGGGTGGGGGGGGGGGGGGGTGGGGGGGGGGGGGGGTGGGGGGGGGGGGGGGTGGGGGGGGGGGGGGGTGGGGGGGGGGGGGGGTGGGGGGGGGGGGGGGTGGGGGGGGGGGGGGGTGGGGGGGGGGGGGGGTGGGGGGGGGGGGGGGTGGGGGGGGGGGGGGGTGGGGGGGGGGGGGGGTGGGGGGGGGGGGGGGTGGGGGGGGGGGGGGGTGGGGGGGGGGGGGGGTGGGGGGGGGGGGGGGTGGGGGGGGGGGGGGGTGGGGGGGGGGGGGGGTGGGGGGGGGGGGGGGTGGGGGGGGGGGGGGGTGGGGGGGGGGGGGGGTGGGGGGGGGGGGGGGTGGGGGGGGGGGGGGGTGGGGGGGGGGGGGGGTGGGGGGGGGGGGGGGTGGGGGGGGGGGGGGGTGGGGGGGGGGGGGGGTGGGGGGGGGGGGGGGTGGGGGGGGGGGGGGGTGGGGGGGGGGGGGGGTGGGGGGGGGGGGGGGTGGGGGGGGGGGGGGGTGGGGGGGGGGGGGGGTGGGGGGGGGGGGGGGTGGGGGGGGGGGGGGGTGGGGGGGGGGGGGGGTGGGGGGGGGGGGGGGTGGGGGGGGGGGGGGGTGGGGGGGGGGGGGGGTGGGGGGGGGGGGGGGTGGGGGGGGGGGGGGGTGGGGGGGGGGGGGGGTGGGGGGGGGGGGGGGTGGGGGGGGGGGGGGGTGGGGGGGGGGGGGGGTGGGGGGGGGGGGGGGTGGGGGGGGGGGGGGGTGGGGGGGGGGGGGGGTGGGGGGGGGGGGGGGTGGGGGGGGGGGGGGGTGGGGGGGGGGGGGGGTGGGGGGGGGGGGGGGTGGGGGGGGGGGGGGGTGGGGGGGGGGGGGGGTGGGGGGGGGGGGGGGTGGGGGGGGGGGGGGGTGGGGGGGGGGGGGGGTGGGGGGGGGGGGGGGTGGGGGGGGGGGGGGGTGGGGGGGGGGGGGGGTGGGGGGGGGGGGGGGTGGGGGGGGGGGGGGGTGGGGGGGGGGGGGGGTGGGGGGGGGGGGGGGTGGGGGGGGGGGGGGGTGGGGGGGGGGGGGGGTGGGGGGGGGGGGGGGTGGGGGGGGGGGGGGGTGGGGGGGGGGGGGGGTGGGGGGGGGGGGGGGTGGGGGGGGGGGGGGGTGGGGGGGGGGGGGGGTGGGGGGGGGGGGGGGTGGGGGGGGGGGGGGGTGGGGGGGGGGGGGGGTGGGGGGGGGGGGGGGTGGGGGGGGGGGGGGGTGGGGGGGGGGGGGGGTGGGGGGGGGGGGGGGTGGGGGGGGGGGGGGGTGGGGGGGGGGGGGGGTGGGGGGGGGGGGGGGTGGGGGGGGGGGGGGGTGGGGGGGGGGGGGGGTGGGGGGGGGGGGGGGTGGGGGGGGGGGGGGGTGGGGGGGGGGGGGGGTGGGGGGGGGGGGGGGTGGGGGGGGGGGGGGGTGGGGGGGGGGGGGGGTGGGGGGGGGGGGGGGTGGGGGGGGGGGGGGGTGGGGGGGGGGGGGGGTGGGGGGGGGGGGGGGTGGGGGGGGGGGGGGGTGGGGGGGGGGGGGGGTGGGGGGGGGGGGGGGTGGGGGGGGGGGGGGGTGGGGGGGGGGGGGGGTGGGGGGGGGGGGGGGTGGGGGGGGGGGGGGGTGGGGGGGGGGGGGGGTGGGGGGGGGGGGGGGTGGGGGGGGGGGGGGGTGGGGGGGGGGGGGGGTGGGGGGGGGGGGGGGTGGGGGGGGGGGGGGGTGGGGGGGGGGGGGGGTGGGGGGGGGGGGGGGTGGGGGGGGGGGGGGGTGGGGGGGGGGGGGGGTGGGGGGGGGGGGGGGTGGGGGGGGGGGGGGGTGGGGGGGGGGGGGGGTGGGGGGGGGGGGGGGTGGGGGGGGGGGGGGGTGGGGGGGGGGGGGGGTGGGGGGGGGGGGGGGTGGGGGGGGGGGGGGGTGGGGGGGGGGGGGGGTGGGGGGGGGGGGGGGTGGGGGGGGGGGGGGGTGGGGGGGGGGGGGGGTGGGGGGGGGGGGGGGTGGGGGGGGGGGGGGGTGGGGGGGGGGGGGGGTGGGGGGGGGGGGGGGTGGGGGGGGGGGGGGGTGGGGGGGGGGGGGGGTGGGGGGGGGGGGGGGTGGGGGGGGGGGGGGGTGGGGGGGGGGGGGGGTGGGGGGGGGGGGGGGTGGGGGGGGGGGGGGGTGGGGGGGGGGGGGGGTGGGGGGGGGGGGGGGTGGGGGGGGGGGGGGGTGGGGGGGGGGGGGGGTGGGGGGGGGGGGGGGTGGGGGGGGGGGGGGGTGGGGGGGGGGGGGGGTGGGGGGGGGGGGGGGTGGGGGGGGGGGGGGGTGGGGGGGGGGGGGGGTGGGGGGGGGGGGGGGTGGGGGGGGGGGGGGGTGGGGGGGGGGGGGGGTGGGGGGGGGGGGGGGTGGGGGGGGGGGGGGGTGGGGGGGGGGGGGGGTGGGGGGGGGGGGGGGTGGGGGGGGGGGGGGGTGGGGGGGGGGGGGGGTGGGGGGGGGGGGGGGTGGGGGGGGGGGGGGGTGGGGGGGGGGGGGGGTGGGGGGGGGGGGGGGTGGGGGGGGGGGGGGGTGGGGGGGGGGGGGGGTGGGGGGGGGGGGGGGTGGGGGGGGGGGGGGGTGGGGGGGGGGGGGGGTGGGGGGGGGGGGGGGTGGGGGGGGGGGGGGGTGGGGGGGGGGGGGGGTGGGGGGGGGGGGGGGTGGGGGGGGGGGGGGGTGGGGGGGGGGGGGGGTGGGGGGGGGGGGGGGTGGGGGGGGGGGGGGGTGGGGGGGGGGGGGGGTGGGGGGGGGGGGGGGTGGGGGGGGGGGGGGGTGGGGGGGGGGGGGGGTGGGGGGGGGGGGGGGTGGGGGGGGGGGGGGGTGGGGGGGGGGGGGGGTGGGGGGGGGGGGGGGTGGGGGGGGGGGGGGGTGGGGGGGGGGGGGGGTGGGGGGGGGGGGGGGTGGGGGGGGGGGGGGGTGGGGGGGGGGGGGGGTGGGGGGGGGGGGGGGTGGGGGGGGGGGGGGGTGGGGGGGGGGGGGGGTGGGGGGGGGGGGGGGTGGGGGGGGGGGGGGGTGGGGGGGGGGGGGGGTGGGGGGGGGGGGGGGTGGGGGGGGGGGGGGGTGGGGGGGGGGGGGGGTGGGGGGGGGGGGGGGTGGGGGGGGGGGGGGGTGGGGGGGGGGGGGGGTGGGGGGGGGGGGGGGTGGGGGGGGGGGGGGGTGGGGGGGGGGGGGGGTGGGGGGGGGGGGGGGTGGGGGGGGGGGGGGGTGGGGGGGGGGGGGGGTGGGGGGGGGGGGGGGTGGGGGGGGGGGGGGGTGGGGGGGGGGGGGGGTGGGGGGGGGGGGGGGTGGGGGGGGGGGGGGGTGGGGGGGGGGGGGGGTGGGGGGGGGGGGGGGTGGGGGGGGGGGGGGGTGGGGGGGGGGGGGGGTGGGGGGGGGGGGGGGTGGGGGGGGGGGGGGGTGGGGGGGGGGGGGGGTGGGGGGGGGGGGGGGTGGGGGGGGGGGGGGGTGGGGGGGGGGGGGGGTGGGGGGGGGGGGGGGTGGGGGGGGGGGGGGGTGGGGGGGGGGGGGGGTGGGGGGGGGGGGGGGTGGGGGGGGGGGGGGGTGGGGGGGGGGGGGGGTGGGGGGGGGGGGGGGTGGGGGGGGGGGGGGGTGGGGGGGGGGGGGGGTGGGGGGGGGGGGGGGTGGGGGGGGGGGGGGGTGGGGGGGGGGGGGGGTGGGGGGGGGGGGGGGTGGGGGGGGGGGGGGGTGGGGGGGGGGGGGGGTGGGGGGGGGGGGGGGTGGGGGGGGGGGGGGGTGGGGGGGGGGGGGGGTGGGGGGGGGGGGGGGTGGGGGGGGGGGGGGGTGGGGGGGGGGGGGGGTGGGGGGGGGGGGGGGTGGGGGGGGGGGGGGGTGGGGGGGGGGGGGGGTGGGGGGGGGGGGGGGTGGGGGGGGGGGGGGGTGGGGGGGGGGGGGGGTGGGGGGGGGGGGGGGTGGGGGGGGGGGGGGGTGGGGGGGGGGGGGGGTGGGGGGGGGGGGGGGTGGGGGGGGGGGGGGGTGGGGGGGGGGGGGGGTGGGGGGGGGGGGGGGTGGGGGGGGGGGGGGGTGGGGGGGGGGGGGGGTGGGGGGGGGGGGGGGTGGGGGGGGGGGGGGGTGGGGGGGGGGGGGGGTGGGGGGGGGGGGGGGTGGGGGGGGGGGGGGGTGGGGGGGGGGGGGGGTGGGGGGGGGGGGGGGTGGGGGGGGGGGGGGGTGGGGGGGGGGGGGGGTGGGGGGGGGGGGGGGTGGGGGGGGGGGGGGGTGGGGGGGGGGGGGGGTGGGGGGGGGGGGGGGTGGGGGGGGGGGGGGGTGGGGGGGGGGGGGGGTGGGGGGGGGGGGGGGTGGGGGGGGGGGGGGGTGGGGGGGGGGGGGGGTGGGGGGGGGGGGGGGTGGGGGGGGGGGGGGGTGGGGGGGGGGGGGGGTGGGGGGGGGGGGGGGTGGGGGGGGGGGGGGGTGGGGGGGGGGGGGGGTGGGGGGGGGGGGGGGTGGGGGGGGGGGGGGGTGGGGGGGGGGGGGGGTGGGGGGGGGGGGGGGTGGGGGGGGGGGGGGGTGGGGGGGGGGGGGGGTGGGGGGGGGGGGGGGTGGGGGGGGGGGGGGGTGGGGGGGGGGGGGGGTGGGGGGGGGGGGGGGTGGGGGGGGGGGGGGGTGGGGGGGGGGGGGGGTGGGGGGGGGGGGGGGTGGGGGGGGGGGGGGGTGGGGGGGGGGGGGGGTGGGGGGGGGGGGGGGTGGGGGGGGGGGGGGGTGGGGGGGGGGGGGGGTGGGGGGGGGGGGGGGTGGGGGGGGGGGGGGGTGGGGGGGGGGGGGGGTGGGGGGGGGGGGGGGTGGGGGGGGGGGGGGGTGGGGGGGGGGGGGGGTGGGGGGGGGGGGGGGTGGGGGGGGGGGGGGGTGGGGGGGGGGGGGGGTGGGGGGGGGGGGGGGTGGGGGGGGGGGGGGGTGGGGGGGGGGGGGGGTGGGGGGGGGGGGGGGTGGGGGGGGGGGGGGGTGGGGGGGGGGGGGGGTGGGGGGGGGGGGGGGTGGGGGGGGGGGGGGGTGGGGGGGGGGGGGGGTGGGGGGGGGGGGGGGTGGGGGGGGGGGGGGGTGGGGGGGGGGGGGGGTGGGGGGGGGGGGGGGTGGGGGGGGGGGGGGGTGGGGGGGGGGGGGGGTGGGGGGGGGGGGGGGTGGGGGGGGGGGGGGGTGGGGGGGGGGGGGGGTGGGGGGGGGGGGGGGTGGGGGGGGGGGGGGGTGGGGGGGGGGGGGGGTGGGGGGGGGGGGGGGTGGGGGGGGGGGGGGGTGGGGGGGGGGGGGGGTGGGGGGGGGGGGGGGTGGGGGGGGGGGGGGGTGGGGGGGGGGGGGGGTGGGGGGGGGGGGGGGTGGGGGGGGGGGGGGGTGGGGGGGGGGGGGGGTGGGGGGGGGGGGGGGTGGGGGGGGGGGGGGGTGGGGGGGGGGGGGGGTGGGGGGGGGGGGGGGTGGGGGGGGGGGGGGGTGGGGGGGGGGGGGGGTGGGGGGGGGGGGGGGTGGGGGGGGGGGGGGGTGGGGGGGGGGGGGGGTGGGGGGGGGGGGGGGTGGGGGGGGGGGGGGGTGGGGGGGGGGGGGGGTGGGGGGGGGGGGGGGTGGGGGGGGGGGGGGGTGGGGGGGGGGGGGGGTGGGGGGGGGGGGGGGTGGGGGGGGGGGGGGGTGGGGGGGGGGGGGGGTGGGGGGGGGGGGGGGTGGGGGGGGGGGGGGGTGGGGGGGGGGGGGGGTGGGGGGGGGGGGGGGTGGGGGGGGGGGGGGGTGGGGGGGGGGGGGGGTGGGGGGGGGGGGGGGTGGGGGGGGGGGGGGGTGGGGGGGGGGGGGGGTGGGGGGGGGGGGGGGTGGGGGGGGGGGGGGGTGGGGGGGGGGGGGGGTGGGGGGGGGGGGGGGTGGGGGGGGGGGGGGGTGGGGGGGGGGGGGGGTGGGGGGGGGGGGGGGTGGGGGGGGGGGGGGGTGGGGGGGGGGGGGGGTGGGGGGGGGGGGGGGTGGGGGGGGGGGGGGGTGGGGGGGGGGGGGGGTGGGGGGGGGGGGGGGTGGGGGGGGGGGGGGGTGGGGGGGGGGGGGGGTGGGGGGGGGGGGGGGTGGGGGGGGGGGGGGGTGGGGGGGGGGGGGGGTGGGGGGGGGGGGGGGTGGGGGGGGGGGGGGGTGGGGGGGGGGGGGGGTGGGGGGGGGGGGGGGTGGGGGGGGGGGGGGGTGGGGGGGGGGGGGGGTGGGGGGGGGGGGGGGTGGGGGGGGGGGGGGGTGGGGGGGGGGGGGGGTGGGGGGGGGGGGGGGTGGGGGGGGGGGGGGGTGGGGGGGGGGGGGGGTGGGGGGGGGGGGGGGTGGGGGGGGGGGGGGGTGGGGGGGGGGGGGGGTGGGGGGGGGGGGGGGTGGGGGGGGGGGGGGGTGGGGGGGGGGGGGGGTGGGGGGGGGGGGGGGTGGGGGGGGGGGGGGGTGGGGGGGGGGGGGGGTGGGGGGGGGGGGGGGTGGGGGGGGGGGGGGGTGGGGGGGGGGGTGGGTGGGGGGGGGGGGGGGTGGGGGGGGGGGGGGGGGGGGGGGGGGGGGGGTGGGGGGGGGGGGGGGTGGAAGGGGGGGGGGGGGGTCGGGGGGGGGGGGGGTGGGGGGGGGGGGGAATAAATAAATAAATAAATAAATAAATAAATAAATAAATAAATAAATAAATAAATAAATAAATAAATAAATAAATAAATAAATAAATAAATAAATAAATCTGAATTCTACAGATAAGCCTCCACAGCTCAGGCACAGCTCAGGCAGAGCGGGGAATCAAACCCGGTTCCTCCAGATTGAAGTACACCTGCTCTTAACCACTAAGCTACTGCTGCGCAAATCCAGCATGTGACCTGCTTGAGGGGTATGGTCCATCTCAATCAGGGAGAGTCCCAGGGCTTCCATGGATGTCACTAGTTCTGCTAGTGGGACTATGGATGACTCTAGTCTGACAATGGACACTAGGGATGGCCATGGATAGCACTCCGTCGACTAGTAAGACTATTAACAGGGACTATGGTCTATACCAGGCATATTGAACTCTGGCGCCCCCAGATGTTCACGGACTATGATTCCCATCAGTCCCTGCCAGCATGGCCAATTCTACCTGTCAGCATGACCAATTGGCCATGCTGGAAGGGGCTGGTGGGAATTGTAGTCCATGAACATCTGGGGGCGCCAGAGTTTGACATCCCTGGTCTATACTGAGAGTCAACGTGGTGTAGTGGTTCAGGTGTCAGACTAGGATCTGGGAAGCCCCGGTTCAAATCCCCCCTTCCACCATGGAAGCCTGCCAGGTGGCCTTGGGCCCGTCACGCACTCTCAGCCCTGACCCTGGCTAGCATTTGGGTGGGAGGCTTCAAAGGCATACCAGGGGGTGACAGGGATGCAGGCAATGGCAAACCGTCTATCGTCTGAATATCTCTTGTGATAAAAATCCTACGGGAGCACCACAAGTCAGCTGTGAATTGATGACATCTGTGCTATTATGTATAGCTTAATGAATTTGGGATCCCTCTAGGTTATTTTTGCACCATTTAATGCGACATGCTAACACTTAGGCTTTGCTTCAGTTCAGAGGTGTAGCAAGGGGGGAAAGCGCCCGGTGCACTGGTGCGTCCTCTGCCCCTATCTTGCCCTGGAACACCCCCACCACGACCCTGGGAAACCGCCGGAACGCCCCCGCCACACCCCCAGAGGGGTACGCGCCCAGTGTGTAGCGCATTCCCCGCAGTCCCCTTGGAGCTACGCCTCTGCCTCAGTTCTATTGGTAGACATCTGGTGGGTTCTACAACCTTATTGTGTTGTTTATGGAACGTTCCATCCTTATTGTCCGATTCTGAGCCATTCGCCTTGAGTCCCAGTGAGAAAGGAAAAGACGAAGGAGAAGAGAACGTGCAGCCCAACTCTGAAGCAGGATTTTTCGCACCTATTGAGGAAGGGGGGGAAAACACGGTGGAGATCAAGTCAAAAATCTTCCAGCAGTTCATATGTGGTTTGATCCTCAGGCTAAACATCATCCCAATTCAGAGTTGTCAAGTCTGGGTTGGAAAATTCTCAGAGATTTGGGAATTTTGGGGTGGAGCCTAGAAAGGGCAGGGCTTGGGGAGGGGCCTCAGTGGAGTATAATGCCATAGAGCCCACCCTCCAGAGCAGCCATTTTCTCCTGGGAAATTGCTCTTTGTAGTCAAGAGATCAGTTGTCATTCCAGGAGCTCTGACAGGCCTACCCCACCCTGGTCTCATAAATGGGGATCATAATATTTTTGTAAATATTATTAGGGGCGCCAAGAACTTCAGTGCTTCCCACCCAGTTGCGTGCTTCACAGTGGGTTTCTAGCATGGTTTTTTGTTTAAATGGGAAACATCTACGCTGAGCTGTCGTGTGGTCTGGCCCCCACTTCCTTGCTCAATCTATGCAGAAGGAACTGCTGTTGTGTGGGCGGGAAAACCTGAGAGGAGCGAGAAAACCTGAAGAAACAGAAATGCACATTGATTCCCTCCGCTTTCCCTGAAAAGTCACACTTTGAGAACTTTCAGAAAGCGCGGACATTCTCAGGCTGAGAGTGTGGCGATTTCCAGATAGGGGAAAATGGATATATCACCGAGAATCCAACCCTAAAAGCTCATGTACATTCAATGCGAGGGAGAGCGCAAGTGCGCAAAAGCCCCCGGAAGTCTTGAAAAGGACGCTGAATCTTTCTATTCTCTCTCCCCCATCAGGCACGTCCCGCTGAACTCCGTCTGTGACATGCGGGTGGCCGAGGACTCCAACATTGTGTCGCTGCACCTGGAGAACAATCTGATCGACCGGCGTCACATCCCACCCACCGCTTTCTCCTGCATCAAAGCCTACCACAGCGTGGTGCTGAGACCACAACAGAATGAAGACGACGACGACTATTAAGGCATCTGGCAGGCCCTGCTTGGGACAGGTCCATAAATTGGGGGGTGGGGGGTGGGAGGGGGCAATCGAAATGCTGAAATGCTGAAGATTCAAGGCTGTGGTCTTAAATCACTGATCAGGTGGTGGGGTTGCCAGCCTCCAGGTGGGGCCTGGAGATCTGAAATCACGACTGACCTCCAGATGACAGTGATCAGTTCCCCTGGGGGAAATGTCAACTTTGGAGAGTGGACTGGACCGTATGGCATTCTACCACACTGAAGTTCCTCCCCACCCCAAACCCTAACCTTTCCTAGGCTTTATCCCTAAATCAAAAAATAATAAACACAAGTCAGGGAGCCTCTCCCCCAAACAAAAACTTGCCAAAAAACTCAAGGAAGTGAAGTAAATACTATTTATGGTGATCAATACTAAATATATATACACATACAAGCTAATATTAAAAAAAACACGGTACTTATCATGTTATCAATGCTTATCACGCTCAGTCCATTCATAAGTGCGAAAACTTTTTCTGAATGACGTGCACAAATGGGAGTAGCTGAATGGAAGCCGATGCAAAGAGTCGCTGGTAGATGGAACTAAATCCTGACGAAAGGAAAGGAGTAGGCAAGCTTCTTCGCAGTAAATTTTCTTAGATGGTCACAGCCATGGCTAAGCTGGAGTGTATTAGATCCAGCGGTACAAACTGCACCGGCCGCAGCAAACTCCTCAACTAGAAATCTTCTGCGCGATCCGGGCCGCGACTTCTAGTATGTGTATTCAACGAATCAGTATCAATTCGCTTAATAAGCACTAGATAGCAAGCCTACCCACCCAAAACCCTAACCTTCCCTAGGCTTTATCCCTAAATCTCCAGGAATTTCCTAACCCAGAGCCAGCAACCCTATCGGGTGGGTAGTCAACCTGTGGAGAGCTGCAGTCGGGTTTTGCTGCATAGAGAACAAGGGTGCCGTGCCTCTGGCATCTCTTTCCATTACACAGGAGGGCAGGGTGGGATTGCACAGTTATACAGAGGGTTACATTTAGTCCAGGCCAGTTCAGAGATGCCATTCCTCCTCCCATGACAAAAGCTCCACCTTGCCTTGCCTCTCTTTGCCCTGCCAACCTGGGCCCAGCAACCAACTCACTCCAGTCGATTGGTTCCCCCAGTACCCAATGGGCAAGTAAAAAGCTGAATTCCACGATCCATCTTCTAGGAGCAGCAAGTGGCATAGTGGTTAAGAGCCGGTGTACTCTAATCTGGAGGAACCGGGTTTGATTCCCTGCTCTGCCGCTTGAGCTGTGGAGGCTTATCTGGGGACTTCAGATTAGCCTGTGCACTCCCACACACGCCAGCTGGGTCACCTTGGGCTAGTCACAGTTCTTCTGAGCTCTCTCAGCCCCACCTACCTCACAGGGTGTTTGTTGTGAGGGGGGAAGGGAAAGGAGATTGTCAGCCCCTTTGAGTCTCCTTACAGGAGAGAAAGGGGGGATATAAATCCAACTCTTCTTCTACTCCTTAGTCAGATGCCTGGTCTATCAAGACCAGTGTACCCATCTAGGCATCCTTCTACTTCAGGGTTCCCTAACCTTTTCGAGCCTGAGGGCACACTGGGAATCCTGCCATGGCCTGCTGGCAGCAGCAACATGGCGGCCACAGGAAGCAGAGACTGGCGCAGAATTATTGCCACGGGCTAACTGAGCAATGCAGTGGAGATCCCCGTGCTGTGGGCAGCAGCTGTTTCCCAAACAACGTTTTTTTAAAAAATCTGCGCAGCCGATGAAATCTCCAGTAGTCAATCAGACGCCTTGAAAGCCCCCCACCTTCCTAAGATCCCTTAGTGGGCACCAGAAAAGGTATTGGCATGTTATCCACAGCCACCACGTTGGAGACCCCTGATCCACAGTGAAGTCACCCCCTCCAGCAGAGGTGGGATCCAGCAGGTTCTCACCAGTTCCCGAGAGTGGGTTACTAATTATTTGTGTGTGCCAAGAGGGGGTTACTAATTGGGTCTGCTTTTCCGTTAGAAATTCCATTAGGTCCAAAAATCATAAAGTCCTGTTGCTTCCTATGTGGCTGGTTAGTGAAGGTAGAAAATGGGAGATAATTCTCCCTGTTGGGCTGTTTTAAAAACATGTTTTAGAAATATGGTAAAGTTCCTTGTTTAAGGAAAGTCTCCTTCTTTTGATTTCTAGAAACAAAATTAAGTATTTGAAAGTATTAAGTATTTGACAGGCAGTCAATTAGAGGAGAAGTAGTTGTTTCTGTTGGCAGTAGACAATAGGACTTGCTATCATGAGTTTAAATTATGGACAGAACGATACCAGCTGGAAATTAGGAACTTTTTTTTACAGTAAGAGTTTTTTACAGTAACAGAGAAATTGTTAATGCCCCGCCCCGGAATGCCCGGCCACGCCCCCATTGTGCCCCGCCCCGCCCCATTGGCGCTACGCCACTGTTTGAATCCCACCACCATGGGAACCTGTTACTAAAATGTTTGGATCCCACCACTGCCCTCCAGCCTCACCTGTTTGCTCACATAGAACACGGAGCATATATGGCGTGTACAGCTTAGGGAAAGAGGGATGTGTGGCTCTGTCAGTAGGTCAGATGAAGTAAATAGACCAATCAGAAGCCCTGCAGGGTAAAAGCCCCGCCCAACCCTCATCCAGTAAGCCACGCCCTCTCCAGCTTCCAAGTCCAGAGCTCCTGGAGTTTCGGAACTGGGAATCCAGGACTTTGGGAGACTTTGGGGAGAGGAGGGTGATGCCTGGTAGGGTTGTCAATTTCCAGGTGGTGACTGGAGATCTCATGGGGTTACCACTGATCTCTAGGCAACAGAGATCAGTTCCCATGGAAATGGCCACTTGGCTCTATGGCCATAGGTTCTCCACCACTGCTCTATGGCATTATATCCTACCGAGGTCCCTCCCGCCCCAAACCCCATTCTTTAGGCTCCACCCCAAAATCTTCCAGTATTTTCTAACACAAAGGTGATAACCCTAGTGCAGTGATGATGAACCTTTTCGAGACCGAGTGCCCAAATTGCAACCCAAAACCCACTTATTTATCGCAAAGTGCCAACCCGGCAATTTAACATGAATACTGAGGTTTCAGTTTAGAAAAAACGGTTTGCTCCAAGGTGTGCGTTACTCAGGAGTAAGCTTGGTGAAGCAACCGTGCAACGCTTCGAATGGGTGAATCACGACTCTAGGAGGGTTTACTCAGAAGCAAGCCCCATTGCCAGCAACTGAGCTTACTCCCAGGTAAAGGATCACGCTTTAGTTCTTCCCATGAAAATCAGTGGGGTTTAACAGCGCTTAACAGGGTTACCTACACTGCTTCCCCAAAACTAGGTCTTAGGTTTAATGCTAATAATCTCCCTGAAATAATTACACTATTATCACACTGGGGGCCTGGTAGGGGAAGGAGGAGGGGTGTGGGGGGAGAGGGAAGTAAACCTTTCGTTTTCCAAAACCCAATAACCCCCCCACCACAAAATAGAAGTAAAAAAGCAGTCAAGGAAGGCAATCCTAAGCAAGAATACTGTGCAAGGGGTGGGATAACTTCAGGAAAGCTAAATTGGTGGAGCAGCCATCTGATCTGCGGTTTTTTCTTTACATGTCATCACAGCACTTGACTTCCCACAAAAATGCAACAGGAACAGAAAAATAAATCAGTTCTAGTAAAGACCTTGGTGTGCATCTCAGTTCCTCCACCCTAGGCTTGATCTGCCCAGGCAACTGGCAAAAAACTTGGGTCTGAGCATTTCCCCGGTGTTTGTAAAAGCACACGATTTGTTTGTTCAACCCCTTGAGCAGCAGCAGCCAGCCTGCTCCAGCCTCCAGCAGGTCCTGCATGCACTGCTCTGCGCCTCTCTAGCATCTCCGCCTCCTCTGCCTCTGCCCCCTCCTCGAACAGCAGTCACCCAGAGCACAGGCACCAGGCCTGCCAGCCGAGTCCTCCTTGCTCGTCACGGTGCGCACATGTCGTGCCCAGCAGCCCAGGCCAGCCTAGAGGTGTGTGTGTGGGGTGTGTGTGACTTTCCGCTCCCCCAAATGACAAACTCTGTGCGCGTGTGCCCACAAAGAGGGCTCTGAGTGCCACCTCTGGCACGCATGCCATAGGTTCGCCACCACTGCCTTAGTGCCTGGGAAGAACACAGCGTGGGAAGCTTGCGATGTCACTTCCTGATGATGCTCTTGGCTGCCTTTAAAGACTAGGACAGTGATGGCGAACCTATGGCCCGGGTGCCAGAGGTGGCACTCAGAGCCCTCTCTGTGGGCACGCGCAAACAGAGTCCCCCCCCCCCCACACATCTAGGCTGGGGCTGATGGGAGTTGTAGTCCATAACATTTGGAGTGCCAAAGGTTCGCCACCATGGACCTAGACTGACGTTATGTGGGACTCATTTTTTTCTCATACACCTCAATTTTCTCTGGGGGAGGAATTGAGATGGGGGGTGGCTAATTCCCTGCCCCAGATGGGGGAACTGCTTTGGCATTGACCGTTGCAGCATAATCTTGTCATCTGAAAACCAAACACTCTAGTATCAGGAGGGGGACAATTTTGTATAACGGGTGGTTATTAGTCTCTGTAAAATTGTAGGTAGCTTTCATTGCTTTGCTGATTGTATATATTCTGCTGCCATGTGGCTTTTCTATTTCAGTGTAGGTAACCCTGTTAAGTGCTGTTAAACCCCACTGATTTTCATGCAAAGAACTAAAGCGCAATCCTTTTCCTGGGAATAAGCTCAGTTGCTGGCAATGGGGCTTGCTTCTGAGTAAACCCTCCGAGGGTCGTGATTCACCTGTTGGAAGAGTTGCACGGTTGTTTCAAAGCAAAGCCACCGACTACCACCAAGCTTACTCCCGAGTAACGCACGCCTCAGAGCCAACCGTTTTTCTAAACTAAAACCTCAGTATTCGGGTTAAATGGCCGTGTTGGCACTTTGCGATAAATAAGTGGGTTTGGGGTTGCAATTTGGGCACTCGGCCTCGAAAAGGTTCACCATCTCTGGACTAGGAGAAGACCTAGACTGCCGTTATGTGGGACTCATTTTTTTCTCGTACACCTCAATTTTCTCTGGGGGAGGAATTGAGATTGGGGGTGGCTCATTCCCTGCCCCAGATGGGGGAACTGCTTTGACATTGACAGCATAAACTTGTCAGCTGAAAACCAAACACTCTAGTATCCGGAGGGGACAATTTTGTAGAACGGGTGGTTATTAGTCTCTGTAAAATTGTAGGTCGCTTTCATTGCTTTGCTGTTTGTATATATCCTGCTGCCATCTGGCTTTTCTATTTTTCCAGTTTTATGACGTTGCTGCGTGTATCTGACTGTTTTAGTGTATATATTATACTGTTTTGGGGGGGAGCTGTTCCCTAATTTTGTAATCCAGTTCAATTGCACGGTTGGTTGTATGAACTGCACCGCTCTATCTCCGCCATGCTTTTTAATTTGCGAAATTTGCTTGGCGTCTCTGTGAGAAAGGCTGACCATAAGTAAATAAATGAATGAATGAAACAAGGGAAACGGCAGTCGTTTAAATCAATATCCTGCTCCGTCATGGAAAATTGGCTCCCAGTATGTGGCACTGCTTAATTAAAAGCTCATTCAGTCAGAGATATTTTATAAGCCTCCCTGCCCCATGCATTAAAACAATCATCATCATCATCATCATCATCATCATCATCATCATCATCATCATCATCATCATCATCATCATCATCATCATCATCATCATCATCATCATCAAAACAATCTAAAGGCAGGGAATCTTTCTATCTGATGCAAGATTGGTGGAGCTACTCTTTTTTTGGAGGTGTTCATAATCAACAAAAGCCTTGTGCATACCCTAATGCAGGGGTGGGCAATTATTTTTTCCATGGGGCCGCATGAGAAACAGAAAATATTGTGGAGGGCCGGGCCAAAAGGCTGAACTCAATTCTGCATAATAGGGGCTGATAAGTGACAGACAGGTGCACAGGTCAACTTGGAATCAGTGGCAGACAACACTATTTGGCACAGAGAATCACAGGCTTCACCTACCTGCATAGTTGTCCACTGTGACAATCAAGCAAGTGGGGAGACTTAAGTCCCTTGACCTACTTTTTTCATCGACTGGCGCTTTTGAAAGCCCCACAGAAGCAGGCAGCCAAGGCAACCGGCTTCTGCGGGGCTTTCAAAGGAGGGGATTGCCCCAGAAGCCACTACGCGAGGGGGGAAGGGGGAGGGTTAACGTGAGCAGCGCGGTTCTAAACAGGTCATCTTAGGCCAGGGCCAAGTCTATCATAAGGGCCAGTCAGGGTCATCCGGCGGGCCGGATGTGGCCCCCGGGCCGTATAATGCCCAGGTCTGCCCTAATGCCTGGTGAAGTTTTAAAAAATGTTATTAGGTTGCCAGCTCTGTTTTTGGGAAATTCTTAGAGATTTGGGGGTGGAGACTTGAGGAAGCAAGGACGTAGGTAAGGGGGGGGGGGTTCTCAGGTTCAACCCCCCCATTGCATGTCCAAAGCTCCGCCCCCCGTTTGTAGGTTTTTTGGTACTTTTTAGTGCTTTTTTGGTTTTTGGCCTGCAAGGGGTGCAGTTTTTAGGATAGAAGCACCAAAATTTCCAGGGATGTTGTGGGAGATTCTCCTGATGGTACTACCCAAGTTTGGTGAGGTATGGTTCAGGGGGTCCAAACTTATGGACTCCCAAAGGGGGTGCCCCCATTCCCCATTGTTTCCAATGGGAGCTAATAGAAGATGAGGGCTACACCTTTGAGGGGCCTTAACTTTGGACCCCCTGAGCCAAACGTCACCAAACCTGACAGGTATCATCAGGTTAGTCTCTTACTGATACCACCCAGGCTTTGTGAAGTTTGGTTCAGGGGGTCCAAAGTTATTGACTCTCAAAAGGGGTGCCCCATCCCCCATTGTTTCCAATGGGAGCTAATAGAAGATGGGGGCTACACCTTTGAGGGTCCATAACTTTGGACCCTCTGGACCAAACTTCACCAAACCTGGGTGGTATCATCAGGTTAGTCTCTTACTGATACTACCCAGGTTTTGTGAAGTTTGGTCCAGCGGGTCCAAAGCTATGGACTCCCAAAAGGGGTGCCCCCATCCCCCATTGTCTCCAATGGGAGCTAATAGAAGATGGGGGCTACACCTTTGAGGGTCCATAACTTTGGACCCTCTGGACCAAACTTCACCAAACCTGGGTGGTATAATTAGGAGAGCCTCCTAACAATGCCTTGAAAGTTTGGTGCTTCTAGCTCAACCATTGCACCCCTGACAGCAGGCACCCCCCCAAATTTTCCCAGAGTCTCCTTTTAAATCCACCCCCTTCGGCATGGATTTAAAGCAGTGGTTCTCAACCTTCCTAAAGCCGCAACCCTTTCCTTATGTTGTGGTGACCCCCAATGGCCTCTCTAAATTGTTCATGAGTTCATCTGGGAAAGCGTCCCTCCATGAACCTGCTCTAAAGGCTCGGTTTTCCTGGCCTTTTGAATTGGAGGAAAGAATGGGGGAGGTAGCCCTGCCCACCCGGCTGGGGTTGCTCTGCCCTCTGGATCTGGGGTTGCTCTGCCCTCCTGGGATTGGGTTGCTCTGGGCTCCTGGGATTGGGTTGCTCTGCCCTCCTGGGATTGGGTTGCTCTGGGCTCTGGGAGGGGGGTTCTCCTCACTGGACGACTCGCCTTCCTGGCCCCTCATGCCCCAATCTTGCCTGGAAAACTCAGATTTTGCACCAGGGTCAATTTTCCCTAGCTACGCCTCTGCCCAGAGGGGAGAGTAGAAGGGGCTGTAGGCTGCTGGCTGGGAGCCCAGCTAGTGGGGGGGGGATGGAGGGCAGTCTGCCGTCCCGGCCTCCGAGAGCTGCTTTTATAAGCACTGAGGCCAAGGACGGGGCTTGGGGAGGTGTGGCCATGCCCCAGGGGTGGGTGGGGGCATGGCCATGCCCCCTGAAACCCCCCCTTACCTACGTCCCTGTGAGGAAGGCTGGGTTTGGTAAGGGGAAGGACCTCACCAGGATATGGTACTGTAGAATCCACCCTCCAATGTGGATTTCCTCAAAAGGAACTCACCTCTGTAGCCTGGAGATCACATATAACTCCAGGAGATCTCCAGCCCACCTTCAGAAGCTCATTTGGAGAGAAGATTCCAGGATGACAGTGCCACCACCAAAAAGGTCCAGTTCCTTGCCCCCACAAATCTGCCATCAGACAGAAGAAGAAGAGCTTGGATTTATACCCCACCCCCTCTCCTGTAAGGAGACTTAAGGTGGCTTACAAACTCTTTTCCCTTCCTCTCCCCACAACAGTCACCTTGTGAGGTAGGTGGGGCTGAGAGAGCTCGGAGAGAACTGTGACTAAGCCAAGGTCACCCAGCAGGAATGTAGAAGTGTGGAAGCAAATCCACATCACCAGGTAAGACTCTACTGCTCATGTGGAGGAGTGGGGATTCAAATCCGGTTCTCCAGATTAGAGTACCCCTGCTCTTAACCACTACACCACACTGGTCAGATTAGTCTGCCCTCATATTGTTTTAATGTCTGGGGCAGGGGGCATATAAAAGAGGTCTGAATGAATGAACTTTAAAAGTTAACACCAACACTTTTAATTAGGCCCTGAAACACACCGGGAGCCAACTTTCTTTCAGTACAGTATTATATATGACGCTATATGTCCCAGTTAGCTTACATCTGGTCTTAACGTGAAGGGATGGAATCCAGAGTGGAATAGTAAGTAAGTACACTGTACCCCTTCAGGTTGCAGATGAGAAAGGCCATTTTGAAATGCTCCCTCCCTGCCTCTAAAAAGCTGCCCAGAAATTAAAATCCGGCATGTTCAAAGGAAAGGTTCTCAAGCCCCAAGTTTTTCCCTGCTATGTGATTTTACAAAACTTTCTTTCTTTCTTTCTTTCTTTCTTTCTTTCTTTCTTTCTTTCTTTCTTTCTTTCTTTCTTTCTTTCTTTCTTTCTTTCTTTCTTTCTTTCTTTCTTTCTTTCTTTCTTTCTTTCTTTCTTTCTTTCTTTCTTTCTTTCTTTCTTTCTTTCTTTCTTTCGTTCGTTCGCTCGCTCGTTCGTTCGTTCGTTCGTTCCCCGTTACCCAAAATGGTGTGAATCTGACCCTTTTATATTGAGAATTAGTGAGAGCAGACTCTTGGCATAGCAAAAGGTCGGGCAAGTTTGGGGTCTTTGTTGCCTATGTATACCAAGGTCAGCTTTTGCAAGAAATGTGCAGGACAGCAAAATAAAGTTTAACAATTTTATGAAGGGATAATAGCAGTACACAAGCACACAATGATCAAAGCAGAATACACACAGTCCTAGGATATAAGCAGATTTGAGGGGATAGGTTTGGAATAGATGAAGGGAATTTCTTCCCTTCCTTCTCATTCTAAACTGCATTTCTTCATTGCTGCTTGGAGAAGTACAAGTTATTCTACTGAATCAGGATTTGAAATTCTCAATTCCTGCCTAATTCTAGTCCTGAGGGTATGTTTGCTGGCCTCCAGTTGGTGACTGGAGATCTCTTAGAATTACAACTGATCTGCAAGTAACAAGCGATCATTTTTCCCCTAGAAGAAATGGCCACTTTAAAAGGTTGATTCTATGGCATTATAACCTACTCAGAGCTAGCGTGGTGTAGTGGTTAAGAGCAGGTGGACTCTTACCTGGAGAACTGGGTTTGACTTCCCACTCCTCCATATGAGAGGTGGAATCCTATTTGGTGAACCAGATTTCTGTCCCCACTTCTCCACGTGAAGCCTGCTGGGTGACCTTGGGCCAGTCACAGCTCTCTGAACTCTTCAGCCCCACCTACTGCACAAAGTGTCAGTTGTGGGGAGAAGAAGGGAAAGGAGTTTGCAAGCCCCTTTCAGTCTCCTTTCAGGAGAGAAAAGGGGGGGTATAAATCCAAACTTTTCTTCTTCCCTCCGCAAACCTTACCAATCCTTGCTCTACCCTCCCCCAAACCTCTCAAACTGGGAAGACAGCCCTGCCTGAGAGGGGTAGTGTAAGCATCATGAACTGTACCACTTCTGGGTGTGAGGGGAAGGGATTTTGGAATGCTCCCACCCAGGAGCTTGTCTGACCCTTTCAGAGGCCAGGAAAGTTCTCAAAAAGCTGCTGCTCCAGAGAATCACTGGCAGTTGAGAACAATTGGCGTCTTTTGTGGCAGCTGTGTGAAAGAGCTGCTTGGTTGAAGCCGAGGCCATAGAGGCAGTGGGCATAGCCTCCCACACTAGTGAGCTGGCATTTGTTGCCAATGGCCATTTATGCACTTGTGCTCTGCCTTGCAATGAGCCTAAATTCCCTTCTGGTCAGATGTTCAGGGCACACACGTTTCCCCCCCTCCTGAATTCACTGCGCCACAAATCAGATAATTCCCTCATTTTGCGAAAAAGGGTAAAGCGTGACTTTTTCCGAGCCTGTGCAGGGAAAGTGAAGCGGACCACAGTGCATTTACTGTCCTTCGGGTTTTTGCTCCTTCCTGCCTTCTAGCATATAGTGGTTACAGTGGCTAAGAGCAGGTGAACTCTAATCTGGAGAATCGAATTTGATTCCCCAATCTTTCACATGAGCAGCATACTTTTTATCTGGTGAGCTGGATTTGTTTCCCCGCTCCTACACATGAAGCCAGCCCACAGTTATCTCCAAACTCTCTCAGCCCCACCTACCTCACAAGGTGTCTGTTGTGGGGAGAGGAAGGGAAAGGAATTTGTAAGCTGATTTGAGACTCCGTATGGCTGAGAAAAGCAGGATATAAATCCAAACTACTACTACTTCTTTCCCCACACAGGAGTAGTTCCACCCACTCACGGGCCAGGTGCCCTCTTCCTGAGGCCCTTCTTTAAGTCCTCCAAATATGTAATACCTGCTTGGAGAAGGAAGAGAGGATTTAACTCATCCCACTGTCTTTCACTACCTGTATTAGCATTTCTAAAAGGTGGCTGAGTGAGACTGACAGTTTCCTGACCAGAGGAAAAAAAATACTTAACCGTTCCCTTCAAACCTCAAGGGCGGGGGGGGGGGGGCATCTCCCTGAGCTTTTCCTGCAGAGTGAGAAAGATGAGAGAACTCGATGAGTGCGTCTCGTTACCTTGGGACGTCCGAGATTCTGGAACATTAAAAATATGCACTGTGTTGTCGTTCCACTTTGGTAGTTCATTAATAAAATGGTACAAAATGTCTGATAACTGTCCGGGAGAGGGATCTCAGCATCCTGGGGTGGGGCCCATCCCGAGCCCTGCCCCCTCTCAGCTGCTGGCTCCAAGCCGGCAGCTGGCAGTCCCTTCTGCCCTCCTCTCTGGAAGGAACAAGAAGCAACTGGAAGGCTCTGTGCTTTTATAAGCTTGGGGGTGGGGCCACACCGCTGCAAGGGGTGGGGCCATGCCACTGCAAGGAAGCCCTAGTGTGGGAATCACAAAATGTCTGAAGAAGAAGAAGAAGAAGAGTTTGGATTTATATCCCCCCTTTCTCTCCTGTAGGAGTCTCAAAGGGACTTACAATCTCCTTGCCCTTCCCCACTCACAACAAGCACCCTGTGAGGTGGGGGGGGGGCTGAGAGAGCTCCAAAGAACTGTGACTAGCCCAAGGTCACCCAGCTGGCGTGTGTGGGAGTGCACAGGCTAATCTGAATTCCCCAGATAAGCCTCCACAGCTCAGGCGGCAGAGCTGGGAATCAAACCCGGTTCCTCCAGATTAGATACACGAGCTCTTAACCTCCTACGCCACTGCTGCTCCTAGACACAACAGCTCTTGACTCACGATTCAAGGCACTGCAGTTCCTGTCAGAAAGCACCAGGAATCTGCCACTTGGCTACATCTCATAAACAAGAAAGATGCTCCGAAGCAACAGGGAGTGTTGAACAATCTGATTATTTCAGTGGGTTCTCAACCTTCCCAATGCCGCGACCCTTTAATACAGTTCCTCATGTTGTGGTGACCCCCAACCCTAACATTTATCCATTTTACAGATGGAGAACACTGATGCAGAGAGTCTTAGGCGACCCCTGTGAAAGGGTTCTTCGACCCCCAAAGGGGTCGCGACCCACAGGTTGAGAACCGCTGGACTATTTAATCAGAAGAAAAAGATTTACTATATTTGCAAGACTAGTTCTTTTTTTTCAGGTATGCTATGACATGGATGGCCAGGCTAGCCTAAATCTTATCAGCTATAGGAAGCTAAGCAGGGTCGGCCATGGTTAGTACTTGGATGGGAGACCTCTGAGGAAATCCAGGGTTGCTATGCAGAGATAGATGGCAAACCACCTATCAACTCTTCTTGCCTTGAAAACCCTACAAGATTGTCATAAGTCTGACTTGACAGTACCTCCTACCGATATGCCATAAAAAAGAGAAGGTGATCATACATTCACATGTTCAATGGTAATTTGTGTGTGTGTGTATATCATGTTTACGGGTCATATTAATATTCAGGGTCATCTTCCTTTTGAGTAAATGCAGTATTTATTTTGACATTTATACCCGACTTTTCTCCCAAGGGGGAAGGAATATAAAGCGATTTACAGTGTTAATCTTCCATCTTCCATTGTACCTTCACCACAATACCTCTATGAGGTGAGCTAGGGTCGGATACAGCAGATATTCCACAGTTACCCAGTGAAATTCTGTAGCACACTGGGGATTGGAACCAGTTTGACTGTCTAGCCCAGGGGTAGGGAACCTTTAACACTCAAAGAGCCATTTGGACCTGTTTTCCATGGGAAAAGAAAACACTTGGAGCCGCAAATAATTTTTGACATTTAAAATAAAGATAACACTGTATATATTGGTTTTTCTAACCTTTTACTCTGCTCATTCTGAGAAGCGCATGGATGCATCGGGCAAGGATGGGGCCAGTGGCTCGGCCTTGCCAGCCACTGGGAAAGCGCCCACCCCGCTCCAACGGGGCAGGCGAGAGGGGAAGCCAGTGGCGCGGCCCAGCCAGCTGCGGGCAGTTGGTGCACCCGCCCTGCTGCCTGTAGGGTGGGCAAGGATGGGGCCAGCGGCTCGGCTCGTGGAGCTGCAGTGCAAGGGCAGAAGAGCCGCATGCGGCTCTTGAGCCGCAGGTTCCCTACCCCTGGTCTAGCCACTACATTACACTTGCTGTCCGTGAGCCGTAACTCTCTGATTTAGAAGTATATGGTGTTTTCCGCACGGTATAATTACACCGGGGTAGACCCAGGATCTGGGTCGATTTTATCCTGCTATCTCCCTTCGCCTGGCTGTCCAGGACTCGAGTTAAAACCGAGATGAAGTACTCCAGTTTCTTTTGCACGAGCCCAGTTCATTTGTATTTACAACGTTCGGTGGGATGCTCCCTTTGCTGCTGCTGCCACCTGATCATCCGCCTTGGCTTCTTCCCTTGTGTCTGTTTGACTTCTCCTCCCCGCTACCGCCACTGATCCAAGTGCAGGAGGAAGAGGAGGAGGAAGAGGAGGAAGGCACTATCCTGCCCCTTTAGAGGGAAGATGCCCAGTTCGCTGTTCGCTGAGATGGAGAGGAACAGGAGCGGTGGTGGCGGCGGGGGCAGTGGCAGGGGCGGGGGCGGGGGAGGTGGCAGCGCAGGGACCTTGGACAACCAGCAAGCCCCGCAGCTCACCGAGATCATGGGCAGGCAAGGTTGTAAAAGCAAAGAAACAATCTTTGCATTTTGAAGAATACGACTATGGGTATTTACGTCAAGACGCCAGTACGCAGGGAGAAGACCGTGATGTCAGAAGGGGAGACCAGGAAGGCGAGCACAGGGGCAGGGAGAGCAGGCAGTGAGGCGGGAAAGATAAACCAGGCCAGCTCCCGTGGTGTTTGCATGGTATCGGGATCAGCGCGGGATATTTGAAAAGACCCGCCAATTTGGCAAGTTTTGAAAATCCCTAGGTAAGGGAAATGCTGTGGGGCAGCCCCGAATTCGGATTGGGAACCATGTGAAAAACTTGTGTAACCCCCATGCCCAGAATGGGTTGGCCCAGAATGGGTTGACCCAGTAAGGGGGTGGAGACTCGGAGCAGCAGAGAGGCTGAAAGAGCTCTTTTGCAGAAGAAGCAAGGCTACCAGACTCGGACCTTGATTTCTATAAGCCCTTAACACCTTGTTAAGGTAATTTCAATATTGTTGGGAACTGCTGGGAAGGTAGTTGTTGTTTTGCTGTGTTGTAAATGTTGGAGTTTATTGTTTCAGGGTTTTCTTGTGTGGTTGTAATGGGTGAGAGTTCTCCTGGAAACCTTCATCATGTTGCAACCTGTTCATCAAGCCCTTGGAGTCTTCAGGAGCCAGCCAACTTGCAAAGAAGAAATTGGACTTGGCAATATCAGTAGACTATAAATAGAAGGACTTGAAATGCAACCTGAACAGGACCTTGAATTGTAACGTTAAATGTTGATGTTTTAAAAGTGTTAATTGTAAAGAAAAGTAAACCATTTTGTTGTTTAAAAATTGGTTCTTTGCAACTCCTTCCAAGTACTGCCCCACAGAACCCACAAGCTGAGGTTACACTTGCACAAACTGGGGCAATTCACTGCCCCACCCCGGGATATTTGGAGCGTGCGGAAAATGCCTATAACGAAGAATGCAGAAATGTCTGTGTCTTTACGGCTGCTGGAACAAGAACATAGACGGGTAACATGTAAGAAAGATGACAACAGTCACTGATCCTCTCCGCTGATGGAAAACGGTTTGCTTCTACTCGCTAAGAAAAAGAAGACTTTGTATTCTTCATGAGTCCCTTGTGGAAAGGTCTTCCTGGAGAGCTTACTGACAATAAACTTCCAACATCCTTAAAGGGTGCAGATATAGAACGATCTCAAATCTCAAATGATCTCAAATGCATTCCAATGAAAATATGTGCTATTTTAATTGCTCAATTAATTAATCCAAACTCTCATGATTAATGTTTCTTTTATCGACCCCCCCGTCTTCCTTTTTAATCATAGATAAGTTGTCCACAATGTGACAATTTCTACTTGCAGAGAGCAATGCGATGTAGTCAACCCCTCCCCACATCTAGCCTATTTTTATCCAGCCCTCTTTCAAAGCAATTCAGGACAACACGGACAGCTCTCCCCTCCACATTCTTTTCCTTTACAACAGCCCTTTGAGGTTAGCCACAGAGTATCTCTAGAGTTGCTAACCTCCAGGTGGTAGCCTCCAATCTCCTGGGATTACAACCAATCTGACAGAGATCAGCCAGTTTGGAAGGTGGACTCTATGGCATTATAAACCCTTGAACTCCGCCCAACCGTGCCCTCCTCAGTCTTCACCCCAAAATCTCCAGGTATATCCCAACCCGGAGAAGGCAATCCTACGCCCGGCCCAGTATCACCCTTTGACCTTCAAAGAAGAAACGGACATTCAAACCCAGATCCTAGCACAGTACTCAAACAACTGAGTACTCAAACAATTGAGCAGTGGACAAGGCAACTGGCCAGGAAGAGCAGAGTGACCTGCTGGTGTTCATTTTGGAGGGCTTTTCTCAAAGCCACATCTTTTAAAACAGTGTATTTTTAACAGGGGTTTGCAGGGGTTTTCTCTTTTTCTCCTTGTAAGGTTGCTAAGAGCTGAGACTGCTGGAGGTGGGGCTTAACAGGGGTTAACAGAGGTTACTCTTTGTCCTGGGCTGCTAAAGGTGGGGCTCCTGAGGTGAGTCATTCAGTCTTTAGTTCAGTCTCTGGAACCAGC